>NC_056725.1:551901418-552121418 GCF_019279795.1 Protopterus annectens
TAGCAGAATGGGAGAAAGACAGTCTTAATAAGGGTTCCTTTTATAAGTTTTAATCTACAGACAGTATTTAGAAAGATAATGAAAAAGCTAATAATGATTTAATTAAATTCTTGAATAATAGAACTGATTTCATTAGGTTTACAGTGAATGATTTAGGTATGACAGTCAATTTTTTGATTTCAGTATATGTGGATATTTCTTATAGTTTGTTTACTAGTAAATTGTTTCATAAATCTACATTTATAAGTAGTTATTTGCATTTGAAGAGTTTACATCCTATTTAAAATGAAGAATAATGTGGCAAGCTGACAGTATACAAGGGCCTCCCACTTGAGTTCATAAGGAAATGACTTAAAATACAACTCAATTTTTAACTGAATTATTTGTTAATAGAGGATATAACAAAGTTGAATCAGATAAAACTGCAATGGTTATTTTTAGAAATAGGAATAAATATTGACCTATTTTAAGAGTTGGTTTGCCAACGTAGCTATTGATAAGAAGGACTACACCACTAGCACTGCCATCTCCATTTCTGTGGTTAGTACAGCCATTTAAAGACTGTCACTAGACTAGAGTAGTACAGCCTCTAGATACCCTAGATACATTTTAATTAAGTGCCATAACAGCATCCGATATCACAAAGGGGATTGCGGGTTGGGGGAGAATCACTACATACCAGGGATACATTTTAATTACATGTAATAATGTTACAACATCAGTATGGGGATTGAGAGTGGGAGTAATCATTAGACACCAGAGACTACCCAACAGTAACATGATATAATGGCACCGAGTTCAGCATGGAGATTAGGGGGATGGGGGTAGGAACACTAGCATCCAGCATGCTGCAATATCACTTCAGCTATTATGGGGATCAGGGGTGGGGGAGAACCAAGGTTAGGGATGGGAACAAGGGCTGTGGTGTATTTGTATATTTGTCTTTTTTGTACTTGTGCTTGTGGATGCCCTTGCAAGCAGCAGTTTACTACCATGACAAGTAAATCAGCAATGCTATTCACTTCAGTGTTATAAGAGATATGCAAATTAGCTGCTAATGAGGCTTTTCCTTACTGTAGCTAACATGTCTCAGAACTGCAAAATACTGCACCGGGGGGGGGGGGGGTGCTTTTTATTGTGAGCCTAGGCACTTTAATGAATTCTCAGGTAAATTTCACAAAATTATGTTTGTGATGTTACAGGGGTGGTAAATTACATCTAATCCTATATAATCTTCTGTAAAGGATGGTTTGCCTTCTATTCCTCCTATGGATCCTGCAGGTCACAGAAAAAGTAAAATTATAAACCCCACAACCCTCCAAGTACTCAAAATGTAACTGTTTAATTAAACAGAATACAATAATGGCTGACAAGAAGAATGATCCAGTGTTTGTCAGTATTACCGTTACTAGCTGAATGATTCCATATTGCTTGCTTCAGACTGATTAATATTCTCTGCTAATAGCTGGATATATTTATTTGACACTCAGAAATGTACTCAGTCCATATTTAGTTAGTTAAAGTTCTCCATAACGATTCCACTTTCACTGATTTTTTTTCTACTTCCTGGAATTTTGACAAGGAAATCGTCATGATCTGTAGGGAGCAGACACTATATATATAGTAGGTTTCAGTATTTAATACTTCCACTGACATTAATCATTGCATGAATAATTTATTGTCCTTGGTTGTCTTCTTGGCTTCTGCCTTTTACAAAATCTGACACTGCCACCAATCCTATTAGATAAACTACAGTAAACAAAGTTATACCTTAGAATTTTTGATATTCTTTTTTAATTTTAATTTTTAAAGCAAGGTTCACCAATAGCACAAACATCAACATTCTCCAAGCAAAGCATAGCTTCCAAATGGTATATTTTACTTTAGATACTTTTTTGTGTTTTAGCAGAAGCCCTCACCTTTGATTTCTTACCCAGGGTATTTTTCATGTTTTTTTATTTTTATTCAAAGAGATCTAAAATTACTCTATGGAACTGGAAATTCCCTGCTTGGTACTTTATTACTAAGGCAAAAAGTGATCCTCATCACATAAGCAAAGCACATATGGCCTTATATCACACTCCAGCCTAATGGGCACTGAATCCCTATCAAAGAGGCCATGTCCTTAGCCTCTGACTGAATGCTAGCACTTTAGCTTGATAAGCAGATGTGCTGGGATGAGTTCATTAAGCAGATGTGTTTTTTTCTCAGTGCTTGCCAAGATGTTCGATAACTGTAGTATAATCTGAAGCATATCCAGCAGGGAAGGCCTTCTCAACCAAAATTAAAGAATAACTATGCCATAATTACTTTTTATCTTTTTAATTTCGTTAAAATGTCCCTATTTTTGACCCCAGGCAAGCAAATCACTATCAGAAACTCTGTAAAAACTCCACTGAAGTACGTGTCTATTTCACACAGAACAGAGTCACTGATTTGCAGGATACATATTTCTGTTCCTTTTGTATTGGTTTCCAAGAGTGACTTTGTTTACTTTTGACAGATGGTACACTGCTACCACCTATGGTCTCTGCCCTCAGTTCCCTGCTACAGTCACTATATATGTGTGACGTAATGTTGCCAGTGGGAGGTCTGTGTAATGTGTTATGTGCACAGAATTCTAATTTTCTTCAAGTTATAGTCCCCTGAGGTAAATGATTGGTTTTGTGGGTGTATGCTTCAGAAGCTTTGCATAAACAGGGACTTTGATAGAATCAAATTTTAAAAATGCATGTCTGGAGCAAACCATTAACATCTTATGGAATGTAGCTCAAGAAAGTCTTTTAAACAATGTCCATACCTCCTACAGACAACCAACAAAGCCCAAAAGCTATTCTTCTACCATAGGTCTCATCCCATCTACTCAGCTACTCCTTCACATTTTCATAAAGACCTTATGATAGCAATATCAACATTACGAATCAAGATCAACAAAGTGAACATAATTTAAGCTCATAATGTTTCCCATACTTTAGAATAGGCCTCAGTCCAGTTCAGTAGCCAAAGAGCTTCTTTCTGAGAAGCAGAGTAATTTAAATCCATGATGGGAACAAAAAAAAAATTATTCAGTTATCAAATAATATACTTTGTTTGGGTGGTGCAGTGGTGCAGCGGTTAGCGTAGTTGCCCCACAGCAAGAGCTTCTCCTGTTCGATTATCGTCTGGGGTGCCTTCTGTGTGGAGCCTGCTTGTCCTCCCTACATTTGTGTGGGTTTCCTCCAGGTGCTCTGGTTTCCTCCCACATTCCAAAGACGTGTCTGGAGCATTTCTCCCTGGGCCTCCCCTGAAAATGAGCTCTGTCCCAGTTGGACTTTCCCTGTAAACAAATGTTAAATAAATAAAATAAATGAACTTAAAACTCTCCCAAACTGAAGATAAAAGCAGTCCAAGTTCAGATAAGTTGAAACTTATTTCATGCGGTGCCCTGTTAAACATTTTATACATATGCCATGCTTTTACCTAAGAAAACAAATCACAAAATGTCAGACAGCCTTCCCAACATACTTATCAGGTACTTCTTCACATCATCCATTTATCGACAAATCCACAATTTGAACCAAGCCCAATCTCAAGAAGGAAAGATACCTTCCATTCAAGAAGCCAACCATCCAATTCACTACATTGGGGAGTGGGTTACTCCCCAGCAAGGACAGTTTCTCAAGGATTACCATAGCTGAGTTGGATGCAGAGAAGTTCTCATCTATTTTTTTAGTAAACAAAGCCAATACAAGAGTCTTGTTACACAACTCAGGCAATGACAATGGCAGGTGCTTTTACAGGATCACTTAGTTTGTCCTCCGGACAGTGTCCTGCAGTGCTGCTTGCTGCCATGGTCTGTAGATCACTAATCTGGTAGAATATTAGACTCCTGTGTGATTTCCAGTGTCCAGTCACATCTCTGCATTCCAATCCTCTGTGTAAAAATACACCCAATCAGGAGCTGCAAAAATATGTATTTTTTGGTTCCATTATCAAGTCCACCTCCTACAAATATAACGAGACTCTTGGTACAGTTTTCTTGACTTAGAATTATTAGGACAAATGTAAGCACCAGAATGCTTTTTCACAAAGATCTTGCAACACCAATCACAGAGCTATCTGAGGAGGTTACACAAGGAACCAAGAGTTGAGACCACTGCTGACAATTGCAGAAAGAAGGTTGAATATCCCCAAACTTCAGGAGCTGCTGTCATTTGTTTTGCAGGGATGTATATGATGCATGATTGTGGGTACATTTGTGTGCATCTATATGTCCAAATATGTGGTGCAGAAGTATGTTTTTCTGCATGGTTTAGACAGAGTCCTGTCTGTCTTAGTGTGAAATCTCAAAGAAGTAATACAAGGATCCATAACCACAAAATCAAAAAATCAGTGCAAAGAGTCCTTTTTTGCTCAGTCATAAATGTATTATTTATTCAGAACCAAATAGACATTTTTTTCTGTGACACCATTATAAAAAGGTTTGAATAGGTGCTAGAAAACTTAATTCTGCTTGCACTGCCAAACTACTAACTGCATCTTCTGCATTTATGCTAGCTGCTTATGTGTTGTACAGTATCAAGAAAAGCAGCGTAAGGTTACATGGCACTACCACAGAAATGTGGGAGATCCCACTGACTGCCTCACCTGTGTGTACTAGTAACGGAGGACTTGTGCTATCAAATGTTAAACTATTGGTAAAAGAAAACAAGCAAGCTTGATGCATGCCTTTAAATAACATACTCTGTAAGGTGAATGGTACTTCATTACTTATTATAAACCCAAGTTTTAAGCTTCAGTAAGGTGGCATACATTGCCATGTTTTAGTAACGTGTGTGTACTCAATATAAAAACATGGCACATCAGGTTCAAGAGACACTTTTCCAAGTAGCAGTAGTCTGAATTGTTTTTTTTTTTGGGGGGGAATAAACTTATATGTACTAGGTGTAAGTCTGACTTCTGCAAGATTATAGGGTTGTATGGTCTCACATAAATGCACATGTTTCAGTGATATAGGAACTCAAATTTGCATAAATAATACTGGAAACCTTTACCTGATGCATTTCCTTTTTCTCACACATACTCACATGCATGTACATCTTTTTGAGGAATGGTGACCGTTTGGTTTGTTACTCATAAACTACTATACTTTCCTAGTTTTACACCTATTGCAGACACTGGGATTTTCCTCTTCCTTGATGTGGATACTGCAGCTGCCTCCTCCATTTTATCCATTTCATAGAACTGGTCTGTAATGTTCTTTCAATGTGCACTGTGAGCAAGTTTTACTGCACATCATATTATAGTGTTTCTGAATGACTGCTGATCTAGAAGGGCATCGCCTTAAGCTTCTCCTTCATTTTCTGTACCGTTTTACTTTCACTTACCAGTTCTGATACTTAACAGGTATGTTCTTTGCTGCTATGTAAGCATAATGTGTCATGCTGCTATGTAGAAATGCTGGTTTCCCAACTGGGCAGTAGGCTGTTATAGTGAAAGTGAATATGTTCAAAGTTTTAGAATTACTGGGGAGTTTAACCCAATTTCCCCAGAGTACTGTCTGTTTAAGTTACCTGATCCGAATCGCACAGTGGCAAATGGGGGCTGATGGAATCAAACCGATCCTTGAAGCCATAACCTTTTACTATCTGATTTGTCTTTTTTAACAATAAACCTAAAAGTATACATTAGCTTCTGCTGGCATTCAGCTTTCTCATAGGTTCACAGGTGTATACTAAGCTAACGACCACTAGGGCCCTTATAACCCTAGCTGTGCAACCCAAATGTAACCCACAAATTTGATTTATATAGGGGGTGATTTTCTGACTGCCTCTATCCACCAGAGAAACAGCAGTCAGACCAGGGGTGAATTCTTGATTACCCACCCATTGGTCCAAGTTGCACTTAAAAGGGATAGGGAGGAAGTCTGCTTCACATGGATAGGGAGCCTGTTCCAAAGAACAGGAATTCTCTGAGAAACATATCTGTATCTCCAAAATGTCCTACTTATGTTGCAAGCAAAATTTAGGTCTTTAAATCTAGTAGTTCAGATGCTGTTTGTTTTGTGGATGTACAAAGGTTTGTCAAAACTGGGTCCAGGGATGCCTTGTATGTCAGGCTAAGATCACCTCTCAGAAGTCTGTATGATACTGAGTAAAGAGACAGAGCTTTGAGGTGATCAGCTTACAACATTGTGTTTACATACTGAAGTATATCTGTCTAGGATGTTTGTCTGGAGGACAAACTAACTGATCCTGTAGAAACACCTGACATTGCCACTAGGGTTTACTGAGTGAAGTATTGTCTGGTGTGTGTAACAACACTCTTGTATTGGTTTTGTTTACTGAAAAAATAGATGATAACTTATCTGCATCCAATTCAGCATACATAATCTGTGATGGGTTTGATGAGGGCTGAGTACAGTGGTATGATGACTTCTCTGGACCTAGATGCCATGTCCTTGCTTATAAGGTGAGCAACATAGAAGGATTTTCTTACTAACTTGGACATATGTTAGTCAAAGGCTAAGTTACTATCTACATGAGTTTCCAGGTCCCTTACTAGTGAATTAACTTTTAAGGGTGTTTTATTGATGATGTGGTTATCCATGGTGGCAGACTTCCCAAAAGGTACTATAACGCATTTCTTAGTACTGTCTTTTAAGCCATGGCTTTGGCACCTAGCATTTGTCTTTATTAGACCTTTCATCTTGGGGGTATTCAATCATCTGCAAACTTGGTTAGCCAGAGGCCTTTGACATTGGCTTTGACATCCAAGAAGTAGATGCATTCATCTGCTTCTAACATTTTAACAGGTTAACAATCAGCTTGACAGCAATAGTCAACATGGTTATTCAGGTTACTCTGAAAACAGAACAATGATGCAATGTAAAAGCCATACCTCTCAAGCTCTTAGTGCAAGAAATATGGACAGAGCCAAAAATAATGGGTGTACAAAGGCATAAAAATGGGGACACATTTTAAATATTGCTCTTACAGATTTAATAAGTTAATAGTTTAACAGGTTTTGCATTAACATGCATTTTCTGAAGAAAAAGAAGCCTGAAACTCAAATGTCTGTCATTATTTAGTGACTTCAATCCTATCAGTGATTTGCCAGAAAACAACACAAATTTTATGAAGAATGGGTTAAAATATGAGGCAAATATCTGGACATTCTGCAAAAAGCTCGACAATTAAGAGGTATAATAAAACCACTGGCAGCCACTTTCATCTGTTTTGTCAGCACCACTACCAAGTAAATAATACTTTATTTTATCAAGGCTGAGACAACAAAAGAGTCGAAGTATAGCTTAAATGAGCTTAAGTTCTTATTTCTAGAGGCAACATCACTGGTGACAAAGTATTTTAATTCTGAAAAAAAACACCCAACAAAATCCGGCAGTCCATTGTTAGAGCTCAGAAGGTGGGGCAGTGCCAGATAATATGGAACCATGTTCCTATGACTTGTCCTTCCCAACTCCAGCAGCCTTCACTGGTGCATGAGAACATATGTTTCAGCTTCACTGGTACATAAATAATTTGGAAACATCTCCTGGCAAATATTCTAAATCTGTGACTATAGCATACCTTGTGAGATGGCAAATCCTCTTCCTGTGGTCTGTGGAGATTTGATCCCCCAATTCTCCTTCCCCATTAATTTCCCACTTGTTACTTTTTGGCACAGCTAGTTATCAAATGGCTTTATACTCATTAGCCAATAATCATTTAAGATCCACGGGGTAGCGTCTGACCTTAGACATTAAATTCACAAGAAAAGGTGGGTTCTGCAAATCCAAAGGAAGTACATCTGCTTTGTTAGCAGCTCTCACGACTCATTTAATTTCCAATCTCCTGCTCTACTTTAGGTTATATTTCCTCCGTACCTCCTGTCAGGTGAGCTACCTTTGCTCTTTTTTATTCTGTATTAATTTGAATCTTTTCTCTCCAATTTTTAAATGCAAGGACTTATTTTTATCTACTTCAGCACTTCCAATGGGGATCAGGATTGTTTTCCAAGGGTTAACTTCTACTTTTATAATACTTCTGGGTGGTTTCAAACCTCTTTCCATGCTGACTGGGGACATACCTTTTCTTAATGTGCACTCACAAAATCTCTGAAGCCCCATCCTCTTCAGGGTTAATTAACTTCCCAAGTTGCATGTTAAAATTCTGTTTGTAGTTGCATGAATAAGCCTAGCATTGCTGAATGGAAGTATGCCAATGGATCCAGTAACCCAAGTTCACCCAAGTCTTTGGAAAGAAGTAACATATCCCACTCTTCCCTAGGCTTGAAGCCTTCCCATATAGACTCTAAAATGATGTTTTTGACTATACAGAACCATTTGGGATTATACCACTCCTGGAAAGTATATAGCCAAAGTAGGAGCATACGTGATACAACTGTATTTTCAGGTCAAACTCCAAATGTATCACTTTCCACCTACTAACTTCTTCCCTCATCTTTTCCACAAATTGTAAGATCTCTCTGCCAATTTTTCCACCAAATCTCTAAGCCATACTCCCAGGTACTTAAAACCATTTTCCCTCCACAATTGCAGCTTCTAGTGTACTGACAGAGCATAATTGAGTACTAATGCTCTTGTTTCCCTAATGTTTAGTCCGAAATTTGACAGGCAGCCAAACTCCGTTAATTGCCAGTATATTAAGTTTATATCTTCCCAAGGACAAGTTAAGAATATTTTATCTGCATATACAAACATTTTATGTACCTGCCCTCCTATATTGATTCCAATTATGGTTCTACATGTAATGCAAAGATGAAAGGGGGAAGCATACACCCTGGTCTTGTTCCTTTCATAATTTGAAATGAGTGTAAGAGACCACTACCTGATATTACTTTGTCCCAGAGTCCTCATATACTGCTAATACCAAATCAACAAACTCTCTCTCCTGCCCAAATTGCAACATGACCTCCTTCAGATAATTCCAGTTGTCTCTATGAAGCACTCTTTCTGTGTCTAAGCATAATAGAGCTACTTTATTAGTTTTGTACTAATAAAGCATGTTAATAGCTGCACAGAGGCAGCTATACCCACTAGGAAGAAGTACAGAACTAACTCAAAAAACAAGCCACCCTGGTGGAATCACAAAATCAGTCAGATGTATAACAGGAGGAAGAAAATCATGGCAAAAATTAGGAGGTGCAGCACCCGGCAGAATAAAAGCACTCTAATCAAAATAAACAAACAACTCAGAGGACAAATAAAGTCTGCCAAAGCCAAATTTGAGGTAAGTTTGGCCTCCCAGGCCAAGGACAACCACAAAGCATTCTTTACCTATGTCCGCAACCTCAAAGGCAATACACAATTGTGTGCAGAGCTCATTGTAAATGGAGCCACCTACACTGAACCAGAAGATATAGCAAACCTCCTGGCTGATAAATTCAGCTCCAGCTTTACTCCTCTCTCACCCTCAAACTTCCCTCAGGAAATACCATCAAATATAACTCCCCTTACTATCTCTAGGAAACAGGTCCTTAATGCTCTATCTAAAACCAAGAGCACTGCATCAGTGGGCCCAGACAATATCCCAGGATGCCTTCTAAATAGCATGAAACATGATCTATCGGGGCCTCTGGGATTACTATTTAACTGTAGTCTCCAAACAGGCTTCATGCCTCATGAATGGAGTAGGGCAACAGTCATCCCTCTGCATAAAGATGGGCCATCTACAGACCCTGGAAACTACAGACCGATAAGTCTTACTAGTCTTATATGTAAAGTCATGGAAAGAATTATCATGGAGATGATCAATAGAAATACAGTAAACCTCCAGACACTGGACCCAACCCAGTTTGGTTTCGTCAAGGGCAGATCATGCCTACTCAACCTGGTGGACTTCTTTGAGAATATCACCAAAGCAATGGATGAGGGCAAAATCGTTCACACTGCCTACCTTGACCTGGCCAAGGCATTTGATACAGTACCCCACTTAGGCATTGTTGACAAACTCAGGAGGTTAGGTACAAACCCGTATGTTACCCGGGTGGACAGCCAACTGGCTCACAGACAGGACCCAGGAAGTTAGAATTGGGAAGTCCACCTCTACAAAGAGGACAGTCACAAGTGGAGTTCCTCAGGGATCAGTCTTTGGACCGCTCCTTTTTGGCATTTACTTCTCAGAAGTCAAGACCAATGTCAGCGGTCTCTGGCTGACTATTTGCAGATGATTGCAAATTAGGAGCTGTCATTGAATCTCATACTGATGCAAATGCTCTCCAGGAGGGGCTGACACAGACAAACAACTGGTGTCACAGCCATGGACTAAAACTAAATGCCAAGAAATGCATAACAGTATCCTTTAGGAAGTCATCCATCCCAGGTAGCTATCATCTTGACAACACACTCCTTAGAGTTGACCCAGTAGTCAGGGACTTAAGGACACACATAGATGGTAATCTAGCCTCTGATCGTCACATGTCTACAGTGGTGAGGAAATCATTCGATGTTGTACAACTTATAAACAAAGGTATGACATCTAAGTCCAAGGAAGTCATTGCTCCACTGTATTCTGCATTCATCAGACCTATCATTGAATAAAATGTCCCCTTTGGTATGTACCTAACCAGGCATATCCAACAACTGGAATGTCCACAGACGTTCTTCACTAAAAGAATACAGGGTGTAAGTAATATGTCCTATGCTGACCGCCTCAAGTCCCTATACCTGTATTCTGTCTCCTACAGGCTTTTGAGGGGAGATCTATGCCTGGCATACAGGGCATTGTCAGACCCCACTCTGATGGACCTCCTGCATATCCAGAATTACCTCTTCTAAAGACTTAAGCCTTGCCTGTGATATAAACAGGGCCTGCTGGAGAGATAGGTATGTATGCAGAGACTACCCTGTCTATGGAACAGGCTCCCCATCCATGTGAAGCAGAGTTCCTTCCTAATCCAATTCAAGTGCAACTTGGACAAATGGATGGGAAACCGGAAGTTCATCCCTGGTTTGGCAACTATGTCTCTAATGCAAACAGGTAAACTGTAAATGGTTCATCTCCCATGCCTCTGCTTACACTTCTCAAGGGTGTCAGAACTTGTCAGAGATTCAGGATGCATGGCTAGGCTTAAAAATGCCTTTGTGGTTGTTAGCCTAGTAAACACCTATGAACCTATTTTGTCCTTGTATTTTCAGCACCACTACAGTATGCAATATACTGACAAATGTTCTCCTCCCCTTTAGGTTATATTTCCCCTGCACTCTTTCGGTTTCTAAGCAGAATAGAGCTACTTTATTATTTTCTGTCCTTGTGTTTTCAGGAACCACTGCAGTGTGCAATATATTGTCACATGTTCTCCTCCCCTTTAGGTTATATTTCCCCTGCACCTCCTGTCAGGTGATCTATCTTTGCTCTTTTTAATTCTGTGATTCTAGACATGAAGATTTCATAGTCGTGATTTAATATGGATATTGGTCCGTACAATGAGAGTAATGAGGGCCCTTTTTCTGTTTCTGGACAACCACTGCTATCGTTTCTTTCCACATGTTTGAGATATGTTTTATTTTCACTGCTTCACTGAACAATGTTGATAAGAGATTGTACACTATTTCCCCTAGCCATTTCCAAAAGTCCGGTGGGAGGCCATCTGTCTATGGGGTCTTCTTTAATGATTATTTTTTTATTTCTTCTATTGTTACCCCTCTTGTTAGGAGTTCCACTTGGGTTTCTTGTAACTGAGGAAACTCTTTAATTTTTTTTTCTTGGGTAGTAGAGGGTAGAAGGTGATATTGTGCCTTGAGTAGAAATCCTCATAATAAATTCTTGACTCCTTTAATATCATCGCTGGTTGGATCACTCTTTCCCTTGTTTTTCTGGATACCAAATACTGGATGTTTCGGTCGGCTTTTTTCTGGTTTAGTTTCATTGCTATCACCTTTTAGTATACGGGAGAATGCTTAAAAAGTGTCTCTCCCTTTCTCCTCTAAACTACCAACTGGTATCCAACAGCTTCACCACTTTTCTTTTCTTTCTTAAATACTCCAACTTACCGTAGACTAAACCTTGACTTTCATCCCTATCTATTTGTTCAGGTCCAGTTCTAAGACCCTCAGCTTTTGTCCTCTTTTCTGACAATCTATTTTTGTATATACCTTCAATATGCCCACTAATCTTTCCTTCATGTGGTCTTACTTCTCTATGATATCTATTTCCTCCTCCATTCCCTTCTTTATTTCTGCTGCCAATAGATGTTTACACTGCTGCCAAAAGGCTTTTTTGCTTAAATAGTATACCTGAAATCTCCAGCATTTGTCAGGGAGCTGGCTAGTAAAGTTTCCCTACATTACTACAAATGCAGCATGTTCTGAGATAGAAGCTGGTACGACTTGAAACTTGTCCACCAAATATGAATGCTTCACCATGATATATGCCCTGTCAAGTCTAGCTGTTGTTTTCCCAATAAAATATGTACTCAGGGATACCTTTAATAGCATTTCACCACTTAGTCATAGACTTTTCAGATAGTAATATATCTTCCTACTCTGGTTATTCTTAAACTTTTTGGGCCCTTACTGACATCTTATATAGCTGTTAGTATGTTTCAGCTCCCTAAACACACTAGAATTCCCACATGGAACTGAGTTATATTATTCATAATTAGCCTGAATTCCAATCAGTAAATCACACGGGGTCCAAATGAAGAGATAAGTCAGCAAGCAAAGGAGAGTGGTGTTGCTGAAATTGAATTCATCCTCAAGTCTTGGTGAGTACCTTCACGAGGTGGACCCTGCATTTCACAAAATCTCAACAAGATGACACTGACATATAGACTATATTTATAGCATATATCATGGACAAAAGTAGGTCAAAAATTAAAAAAGACAGCTTGGTGCACAAGAAACAGGATATAAAACAGCCCAATCCTGTTAGGCACACTGGTGCCAGGAGTGGAAAAAATTACAGTGTAAAATCCTCAATATACAGAAACATTCCTACAATGGGGCCAGGCTCAGCGGAATGATGGCTCCTTTGTTGTAGAAAGGAAGTAGCAGTCCATAAAATCACAAAAGCTGATTGGCCAAAGAAGAGCTATAAAGATTATAGAGTGGACTATTGAGGATAAGAAGGAAATTATGTATTGTCACTATTATGTGAAAAGCCAAGAATTTCCAGACACAAGATATACAAAAAGATTAAGAGAAATATTAAAGTAAAGAAAAATACTTCCACAACAAAAACTGTCAGATGCCTCAAACAAAAATTTGTGTTCAATAATACAACAGATTTGTGAAAAACAGTATATAGACCAAGAAACTTTGATCTGTTTGGAAAAAGAAGCCTCTGAGGAAATGCGAAAATATAAACAACAAAACCTAGAGATATTTGAAAAGTATAAAAAAGAGATGGGGACAATGGAAAAAAAGAGATTTCATATGGTGCAATATTTATGCAAAAGTGAAAGCCAAATTAATCGATATAAAGAAGGCATTCCCAAAGATACTCAAAGAGAAATACAGGCAAAGACATCCAAATATAGAACATTTCACAATAAAAAAATAATGTCACAAAGAGGGAATGTAGAAAAGAAGCTTAGTAAAGTAGAAGTTGAAAAAAATAGAAGTTTAAGTCTGGAGTGCCTGCGAAGTGAAGGATTTGGTGTAGAAGGTCTAACACAGGTTACATCTCGTCATGATGGAGTGAGTCCCCAAAGTAAGGAGAAGCAGGAAGATCAGGAGACATCTGAAGAAGAAATATGGACATGGGAAAGAAAAAGAGATTTAATATGGTGTAATATATATGCATCGGAGAAAGCAAAAATAATCAATACAGAAAGAGCAACACCAAAGTTATTTGAAGAGAAACACAGGGAAAGGAATTCAGACATGGAAAACTTTACAATACAAAAAAAAAAAGAAGACAAAGAGGAAAAGCAGAAAAAGGAGATCAGTAATGGAGAAGTTAAAGAAATAGAAACTGAGGTTATGGAATACTTGCAAAGTGATGGATTCAGTGTAGAATATTTAATTCAGAAAGCACCACAACAGGATGGAGCAATGGACATCCAAATTAAGGGGAAATCAGTGGAATGGGAAGCAACTGGTCAGATACCATATGAAGATATTTTGGAGCCTTCCACAGGAAACCAGTATAAACATTCACTTGAAGCTGGACAGCAAGAGAAGAAAATGGAAACTGTGGAAATTCTGATGCAGTCGATGCTGAGGAGTGATAGGACAGTGTGTTCTCATATGACAGAGGAACAGATGGCACAGCACAAAATTGACAAGAATGTGCCACAGGAAGATGCTATAGAACTTTCTACAGAATGCCAGCAGGAAATGGAAAACAAAAATGTGCCCTCATTTTAGAAGAAAATGAACTAAGAGCTGTTTGATTTGGTAGAGATGGACAGACATATTAAGATCAATGAATGAAGTAGGCTGCAGAAGGTCAATAAAACCCTAAAAGTTAGAAGTTTGATAAAACAAATGAACACAGTAATTAAGACTGTCCATAGAGATCCATATGATATAACAGAAGTAAACAGGATATAGTATTGTGCAGCTAAATTGATAACTGATACAGTTCTGCCACAAGAACACAGGTAGTGAGGGAAAGGAAGGGGAGAAATCGAATACCATCATGGAAGTATCGAATAGAGAAAAATATAAAGCAATTGAGACAAGATGTGTCCTTGTTGGAGGAGTATAGAAGAGGGAACAGATCAACAAAAATACTTAGAAAGATAGATGTGATAAAGGCAATGTGTAGTATTACAACAGATCAGGACCTATCATGCACTATCGCAAATAAACTCAATCTCAGCACAGGTGGAAAAACAGAAGATATGCAGATAAATATAAAGGAAAAGTACAATATAAGCAATTTAATGATGACCCAAAAAGTTTTATAGATAATTGAGAAACAAGGTAAAAAAATTGAAAGACCACAAAAAAAGGAGAAATAGATAAATGTTGGAGAAGTATTTATGAAGATCCCATGAAACATAACAAAGATGCTAAAGGATAGAAGTAAAAGAAATAATACGTTTAAAGGTACAGGGTATGAAATAGAATGAAGTAACAAGCCAGAGTGATTGAAACAAAGTTAAGGAAAGCCTCTAATTTGAAAACCCCAGGCCCAGATGCAGTACCTAACTTCTGATTAAAACTATTATCATCTTTGCATGAATATTTAGCCCTGAGTAAGAGCTATTTATATGCACACCCCGAACAGACATGAACCTGGCTAACAACAGGTAAAACAATGCTCCTGTTTAGGAGTGAACCTGGAAGCTATCCTAAAAATTATAGGCCAATAACTTGTCTTCAGACGATGTATAAACTATAGACTAGAATTGATGCTGACAGAGTTTATAGTCATTTAGAAGAAAACTCAATTATGGCAATAGAAAAAAAGGGCAATAAAAGAAAGTCATATGGAGCAAAGGATCATTTGTTGTTAAATAAAGTCATAGTGGAGAGCTGTAAAAAGGGGAAGAATCTAAGTATGGCATGGATTGACTACAAAAAAGCATTTGATAGTATCCCACATTCATGGATAAAAGAGTGCTTAAAAATATATAAGATACACCCTACACTGATCGACTACATTACAATGAGCATGAAACAGTGGCAGACCACTTTGCAATTTAGCCATGATGAAGGACAAATTATTATTCCAGGGATAAAAATTCAATGGGGGATATTCCAGGGTGACTGTCTGTCACCGCTGCTATTCTGTCTGTAACCCATTAAGCTGTCTACTTAACAGCTTAGGTCATGGCTATAATTTGGCTCCTAGAAAAGACCTCTCATCTTCTCCTTGTCAATGATTTAAAACTGTATAGCTCATCAGATGAGGAACTGAAAGCACAACTGCAAGTTGTCAAATCTTTTTCAGATGATATAAGAATGTCATTTGGTCTTGACAAATGTGCAAAAGCAACTTTCAAAGCAGGAAAATTGTAGCATCAAGAAAACATCAGTTTGAGACAAGAATGGGCTATAGAAGAACTTGAGCAAGAGGGAGCGTATAACTATTTGAGAACTGATGAAGGATCAACAATAAAACATTAACAAATGTGAATAAAACTTAGTAAGGAATATTTTACAAAACTTAAATTAATCCTGAAAACTGTGTTGACATCTAGGAACAAAATTCAAGCTAAAAACCAATTTGCTCTTCTTGTACTAACTTACAGTTTTGGAATGACTGACTGGTCCCAAAACATGCTGGATAGGTTAGACAGGAAAACAAGGAGGATGGTTCATGCTCACCAAATGATTTATAAAAATCAGTGCATCCCAAGATTATATATTCCCCATTCTGAAGGAGGTATGGAACCTCCTTCAAATTGATTACATGTATAGCTCTGCAATTGTGGGACTGCACACTTATCTGCTGACCTCACATGACCCAAACATAGTGAATGTGAAAGTTTTGAAACATGAGGAGAATAAATCTAAGATGACTTCCCTGCTTAGTCTAGCAGAAGCATATCGGCATCAAGCCAGAATGGAAATTAAACCAGAGGTAGATAAAACAGATAGTAGCTGAATGTGCCAAAAAAACAAAAGAAAGGATATAAGGTGAAGGATCAGATGAGAAGGCAAGAAATGTGGAAAATGCATAAATATAGTTGCAAGTACAGAAAACTTCTGGATAAACCTCATGTTGATCTGGATCAAATGCAGGAATGGTTAAGGAGAGGTGAATTCAAACCAAGAGATGAAAGGTTAATATTGGTGGCCCAAAACAGTGTGCAACATACAAGTTGGTTTACAAAGTCCATTAAACATGTGGGAAAAACAGATAAATGTAGGCTTTGTAAAACAGAATTGGAAACAGTCGCCCACCTCATTGCTGGTTTGTGACATACTAACAGCAGAAGGACTGTATACTGAAAGGCATAATAATGTGGCAAGACTGTTACACTGGGGACTGTGTAAACATTATGGTACTGAAGTGGCTGAAAAACACTGGAAACAAAAGCCACAAAGCATTACAGAAAATGATGAAGTCTACATCACATGGGATCACTCATTACCAACAGTTCAAAAGATATATGCTAGAAAACCAGATATAGTGGTCCATGAAAAGAAGACAAAAGTATGACCTGATCATTGAAATCGCCACACCCAGTAACTACAGTATTTTGCATACAGAGAGGCACAAAGTCATAAAATATCAGGATTTGCAGGCAGAAATGAGTGCAACATGGAAGAAAGATACCCAGACAGTTCCAATAGTAGTAGGAGCAACGGGTCTTATAAAAAAAATCTACAAGCGTATTTAGATATGTTACCAATACATGTAACTCTATGGACTGCAAGAGTCATTACTGGGCACATTATGGGTGCAGCATAGAGCACTTCTGGCTGACATCAAAGATTGAAACAATACTAATTTCATGAACGTTAATCATACTTTAACTTAGGAATAGGGTCCATTCCTGTCATGGTATTAGAAACCCAAAGGATTTGGAGAAATAAAAAAGGAGATATATACATGGAAATGTGCATTTATAATTTTGGTATATACCTTTTTATGGCCATGTACCACCCCTGAGACCCTCAGAATCCAGCAAATAAGCCTCCCTGACAAAGTTGATGGACCTAGTTAGTGCTACTCTATGGCTTCTTAAACCTCTGTTGCTGGCAAAAAATGCAAACTTATCAAATCTAGCTTTAATCAAAGTCTGATGTTCTATCTCCCCCAAGGGGGTTTCCTGTAGAGCTAGAATGCTTACTTTATGGAACCCTATAGATACACACACACACATATATATATATATATATATATATATATATATATATATATATGCATGTATGTATGTATATGTATATCTACATACATATATGTATATATACACTGAAAAAGTATCTGCCTTTTGGACATCTTTGCTAACCTGTTGCCATTCCATGTCATCGCGTTTAATTTCCTCCCTGACATTGCTTTCTTAGGTTGTAATGTTTTACACAGCTCTGCTTTTATTCTTTGATAATCCTAAAATGTTATAAGGAAACTACAACATAACAGGAATGTTAATACTATGTACTTCAGCTTTTTTAAAACACAGGCAACAAAAACCTTCATACATTTGCAAGTTCACAATTCAGCCATCAGATTATCACTGCCTGGACCATTTACTTTAAACATCCAACAAACAGAGCTAATTATTTTCAATACCTCCACCTCAGCTCCAAATTACATGGTAGGCTATCTCTGCTGTTACTAAATGTGAACACCTTACAAACCATCTCCAATAAAAGTTGCTAGTGCATTACTAACTGCCCCAATAATAAACACCATTGCCTAAACCTCACCAAAGCTAAATGGCTCCCAGTACATTTGAGAGACAACCTCCTGTTACAATCATTAATTAACAAAGCCCTTTCTCCTGAAATACTCGCCCCTTTCACTCAAACTTTTCACTAAAACTCCCACATATAATCACAGGGGTATCTCTCCATCTCAACTCACCCTACCTTCGCCAAAAACTATACTTTATTGCATTACCCATGCATTCTCCATCCTAGCACCTAAACTATGGGACTCCATTCCTCTCTCAATTCAACACATCCAAAAGTACTCAGACCTCAGACAACAGCTCAAGGAACACCTCTTCACCAAAACAGAGTGCAGCTGCGCTCACTCATATCATGCTACATGAAACCTACACTTCTCTTGCACCCTTTTATCCCTATTTCATCCCTCCTTATCTCATCTTTTCTCTCCCTTTATTTACTGCCTCTCATTCATTCTACTTCCCTCCTCTTTGCATCTCTCTCTCACACTTCTTCTCCTTTCTAGTCCTCTTCCCTCGGCATGCCTCTCTCACCTTTTCTCTGTTCTCTCCCCGTGGTATCCTTTCCTGCAACTATTCTCACTTGCATCTTCTAATGTTTTCATATCTCTCTATGTAATGATATGCTGCTACCTGCTGTAGCTTAAGCCATCTCCGTCATTATGGCTACATCTTATCTATAAAGCTCTGCTAAGTATAACTCCATTTCCCATCCATGTTTTGACATTAAAAACTGCTTCCTGAACTAAATGTTGTATCTGTAACTATGTTTCATCCATTTTTTATGTAATCCTATTCACCAAACTGTGTCGGAAAATGGCCATTGAGATTAGTGCACTACCCGGGTAAACAAAAATAAATAAATAAGGTCTCCAAGTTGCTAATATGCAAAGTGGAAATGAATTCCAGAGATGCTGAGTTCCTTCTTCAAATGTACACAGATCTAAAGACTGCATATGGAGTACTGAATGCTGTTCTGGAAACCATATGGATAAAAAGGGAATCAGGCTGGAAGAATGTGTAGTGCAGGGTTATGAAATAAGTGAAGGATGTGAATGAGGTCAGATATAAAAGTAAGAAAGTTGGACATGGAAACATTAAAAAAGAAACGGGGGCTTTACTTGGACACACTGCACTATTTGGGGAAAGTGGCAGAACTGATGTTGAAGAGCAAGACCACAGAGTAGAAACACATACAATTGACAACTGAAATGGAGCCATTTCAAGTTAAATTTGAGAAAATATTACTTTACTGAGAGTGTGGTAGAGATATGTGGAATACACTTTCTCAGGTGGTGGTACAGTCCAAATGACTGTAGGAATTCAAAGTTGATTGCGAATGAGTGAGGAAAAGATGGATTAGGGGTATGGAAAGCAAATTGGACTCAAAAGATCATTTAATTTTTTTTCATCTGCATTTTTGCATGCATGCCTGATAATGTTTCTGGTTTTTAGGATTTTAGACAATCTCAGTCTGAATTTTTTCCCTTTTCAAATTCAAATATTTGGATTGCTCTTGAATAAAGCTGAAACTTGTCTTTTGGTAACAGAATGATATATATTTTTAGCTGGGGATGTTAATGGGGCAAATGGATTCTTAACGCCATGTTTCTGTGATAAGAAAGTATGAACCAGCACAGCATTTATGTTACAGGTGACAGTGTAAACACTGAAGATGGTAATTATTTAAGGACTGCAGTCACTAAATAATGATAATCATTTGAGGTTTAGACTTCATAACCTTCAAAACATGCACAATAATTCACAAACTGTTACTCTAGCAACTTTCTAAGAATACTAAGAGAAATATTTAACTTAGCCATTAGTTGAACACACCAACCCAGTCTATTTTTACATTGTTAATGCAAACATGGAAATATGTCATACTTTTTATAATGTTTTGCAAACAGTCCTTAATACATCCAGCTCTGTACATCATATGCTGACCATTTCACTGGCATGCTTAGCAAATCGTGTCAACTAGTTTTATGTATGTATACCTTTACTAGGACTTCAAAAATTTGGCTTTGAAAACAGTGACGAGTACAAGGAAATGTTCTGCAATTATGAGTATACTCTTACAGGACCACAGGAACTGTACTTTCCCGAGGACTGTACTCTTGTAGAAACCACTGAGTTAAACAGGACATTAAAACATGGTGGGTAACATGAAGACTTTTTGAGATATAAAAGTTCTTTTGGTAAAGAAGTTATGACTATTACCTACATTCATAAAAGCTGTGTGACCTACAGGTGAACAAATAGTGCCATCTTTTACAAAACATCAAGACATATAATGTTGCCACTTATATTTGCCATCTAACTTAAATGGTTTTGCAGATTAATATTGTTTTGAAATATTGTGAAGATATGATATGCATAATTTGCATCGATTCAGCACCATCATAAAACAACAGTCTGCTATCCCTTGTATCATAAATCATTGCAACGCTCTTAAGCAGGTGCAGTTATCTCGTTGATATCTTAGCTCTATCTTGTACACCTACAGAGATACAATCCTTTGTTTAACCATGACACTACTACTTTTGGCAAACAAAATTTAGTTTTTCTTTCATAAATCTGCAATATAAAATTAGCATCTAAAGACAGACCTTTGTTACTAACAACTGTATATAGCCCACTGTCTACCAAAGAGAAAACATATTTCACATTTTTTGTAACTCACATAATTTAGATTCCAAATCTAATGAAATATGTTTTCAGTAGAGCATTTTGGAGGAAAGTTCTCAGACGCAAGTGTTTTTCTGGCTTAGAAGACCTGCAGAAGTGAAGGTGTTAACTGGCCTCCTAATGTTCATGATTAAATGAGTTAAAATCTGTTGCTGATTTTGGATCTTTGTCCCCTCATTTTTTCTGGTTTTGTCCCCGATTCTTTTACTAAGATGTTGAAAGCTACAGTGAAGACCAAACTCATTACTGTATGCTAGAAAATGCATACTTCCAACAGTGCTGGGTCTGAAAACATTTAAGCTACTTGTGGATACAAAGGTCATCATTCAGTGTTTTCTCCCTCTCCACCTCAATATTAATGCTTGTCAATGAGGAAAGCTTAGAGTTTTTCCATGGTTCATATGCCTGGCAGCAGGACTGAACCACTGTCTGCACTAGTATGAAGGAATGCTGAGTTCTGGTCTCAGATCACAAAAACAGGTGATGATACAGTCCACTGACCTAGTGATTGTATGAGCGATCAGTATACCTATCTTTCTTACGCAATGACTACAGACACTTGTAAGTGATGAAAAGAAGGAGGAAAATCAGACAGTGTGAGCACAAGGAAAGATTTAGGGATCATGGGGAACAAAACCCCTTCATCTCAATGTAAGGACCATGAAATGGGGTAAAGTGGATGCACATTTCCCGAGTGTGCCCCCCATGAGAAACCTAAACAGCTACAACAGACAGCAGATATGGGAATTAAAAGAGGTAAATTCACACAGAATGGGAAGATCTCCTACATTTAATTTCCATTTAAGAGGAACCATGAACACGTCTTGATTTTTTTCCAAAGTATGCTCTGAAACTGAAGACACAAACTCAAGATCTTGAAATCTACCAGCTCTAGAAAAGGAGTATTTGCTCATTCAGTGTACCTCTGCTTATTCATTTTAATGAGATGATGAAGATTAGTCTGAATAGCCTGGAGTGGTTATGAACTACATTAATAATTATCAAATCATCTTTTATCTGGGCTGAATAAACAGAGGCTTTATATAAAGATTTGATTTGTGCATCAAAGTTTCCTCTGCATGGCTACTACAGTGAGCATAGCTGTTAGAAAATGAAGTCATACAGACAGTGCTGTAAAACTACATAGAGATATTGAGACCTGCAGGAACACGGCATTATCTTATCCAATGGACAGTTACCATTCCTAATGGAGAAAGTACAGTTGTGTACACTTACCATAAATGTAGATGTTCCAAGTGTATTCACTGTTGCAGTCATTACATTTGGGTAATCTGCTGGCAGGTTGCCCTCAATCGGCCTGATTAACAAAGTCTTGGGTCCTGCGTTGGTTGCTGTCTCTTCTTCCATGATGTCAGGTCGTCAGGGGTATAAAACATGCAGCCACCGCCATTACATCAGTTTTTCTTGCCCCAGATGTCAGGTACCCCCCAAATGGGGAACAATATATATATATATATATATATATATATATATATATATATATATATATATCTATATAAAATTTAAAATACAAAACATATACCTCCAAACAAAAGCAAGTACACCAAAAAGGCTTTTAATCATAGTAAAAGAAAGGAGAGGTATAGTTAGAGAAAAACAGGGGGCTGGAGGGAGGGTAACCAGGACTGCAACAGTGAATATACTCGAACATCTACATTTATGGTAAGTGTACACAACTGTACTATGTTCTTCGTGTTTCAATGTTGCAGTCATTACATTTGGGTAGAATCCCAAAGCTATGGTTGGGAGGATGGGTTTATACAGCATTAGGAGCAGCTATAAGGCCGTGCAGGACAGCAGTGGCAAAACCAGCTCTGGATTTGGAGAAGAGAAGTAAATGGTAATGTTTGGTGAATGTATGAACTGAGCTCCAGGTAGCAGCTTCTGGAATGTCTCCGGTAGGAAGCCCTCTGAGAAAGGCTGCAGAAGTAGATGGTGGAATGAGTTCTGATCTCCTTGGGGATAGGTTTACCATAGTGCATATAGCAGAAACGAATACAATGGCTTATCCATTTGGAAATAGTCTGCTTTGAAATAACCTTACCCTCTGCCTCTGCAGCAAATGCCACCAACAGTTGTTCAGATTTTCTTAGAGATTTTGTCCTGTTTAAGTAGAATCTAAGTTGTCTGTGTACATCCAATGAATGCAGAATCCACTCACCCTTGGTCTGTGGACTGGGAAAGAAAGTTGGCAGGTGAATGGTCTGGTTTAGAGCCACAATGGATACCACCTTAGGCATAAATGAAGGATTGGTCCTGAGGGCCACCCTGTCCGGATAAAAAATAATGAAAGGCTCCACTGCCATGAGAGCCTGTAGTTCTGAAACCCTTCTAGCTGAAGTGACTGCTAAAAGGAAAGCTGTTTTCCAGGAGAGAAATTTTAGGTCTGCAGTAGCAGCTGGCTCAAAAGGAGGTAGAGTGAGTTTTTCCAAAACAAAGTTGAGGTCTCATGCAGGTGTTGGTGCTCTCCTGGGAGGTCTTAAATTTTTGGCCCCTCTGAGATACTGCTTTAGCAGAGAATGAGAGAAAAGGGGAGGTTTTGTGTTGTAATGAGCTGAAATGGCTGAGGCATGGATTTTTATGGAAGAAAAAGATAGACCCTTGTGAAGCATCACAGTTAAGTATTGCAGAATCTGAGGAATATTGGGCATTGCTGTGCTTATTCCTTGTGATTGGTTCCAGGCACAGAATCTTTTCCATTTGTCAGCATAAGATTTTCTAGTACTAGGCCTTCTAGCCTCCAAAATGACACCCATCACAGGTTTGCTGAGAGATGCCAAGGGTGAAATTAGCTGATTAGCCAAGCTGCAAGATTCAAAGTTTGGAGCTGAGTGTGCAGAATTTGGCAGTTCTGCTGAGACAGTAGGTAAGGTGTCCGAGGCAGGTGCCACGGAAGAAGATGTGGCACATTGCACAGAAGTGGGTACCAGTGTTGGCAAGGCCAGTCTGGAGCAATCAGAATCATTTTTGGTTTGTCCTGTCTGACTTTTAGTAGGATTTTGGAGAGTAGAGGCAGAGGGGGAAAAGCATAGACTGGTTTTTCCAGCTGAATGATAGAGCATCCACTTTCCATGCTTTTTTGTTATTAATTCTTTTGCAGAATTTGTCCAACTGATAGTTCTGGGGTGAGGCAAAAAGATCTATGTCTGGGCTCCCCCATTTGCGTGTCAACATGTTGAAAACTTGTGGTTCAAGTTTCCATTCGTATGGGTCCATAAGATTTCTGCTTAGTTCGTCTGCCAGAGTATTTAGCTTTCCTGTCAGGAATTGAGCTTGTAGATGTATTTGATAAGTCAAGGCCGTGTTCCACAATGCCATGGCTAGTCTGCAAAGGGGGTAGGAATCTGTACACCCCCTGCTTGTTTATGTACCACATGACTGTGGTGTTGTCTGTCTTTATCAGTAGTTGTCCTGAATGAAGATTGTCCTTGAAGGCTGTCAGAGCATTCTGTACAGCTAGCATCTCTTTCTGATTGATATGTAGGTGCATTTGATTTGGGCTGCGTTTTCCCTGAATGCATTTCCCTGCCAGATGCACCCCCCCCCCCCAAGCATAGTCTGATGCATCTGTAGTTAGGGTTTGGGCAGCAGGAGGTGGAGTAAATGGCAGTCTCTTGTTTTGGTGGCAGGCCTCTGCCCACCATAGGAACTCTAGTTGCAGGCAAGGTATAATAGGAATCATTGTTCCAGGCTGTGACAATGATGACTCCATAAACTTTTTAGGTACCACTAAAGTTTCTTCATATGCAGTCTTGCATATGGAATTAGAAGAATACAGGAGGCCATGAACCCCAAGGCCTGCAGAATTTGTCTTGCAGATAGCTGGGTTTTTGTGGCCACCTGTTTGAAGTAAGTCATCAATTGAATTTGCTTTTCCGGCGTAAGGTAAGTCATCTGGGCAGTTGTATTCAAGCTTGCATCCAGGAATGCAATTTTTTGAGAGAGTACCAGTTGAGATTTCTTTTCATTTATGGTGTACCCTAGACAAGTTAGAACCCTTTTTACAAATGCAAGATGCTTTAGAAGAGTGTCCTTGTTTTCTGCTTGAATTAGACAATCGTCCAGGTATGGATAAATCTGAATATTCCTTTGCCTGCAAAATGCAATTACTGGTGCCAGGCACTTTGTGAAGACCCTGGGCTCAGTAGGTAAGCCAAAGGGCAGTGCAGAGAACTTGTAATGCAAGTAGCCTGCTTTGAAGCGGGGGTATCTTCTGCAAGATACCCTGATTGGGATATGCAGGTAAGCCTCTTTTAAGTTTAGAGCTACCAACCAGGCATCTTTGCCTAGCATAGGTAGTAACTGTTGAAGAGTCAGCATCTTGAATTTTGGAATGTCCAGAAATGTATTTAGAATGGATAAGTCCAGAACTGGATGCCATGATTTGCCTTTTCTGGGTACCAGGAAAAGTCTTGAATAGAAACCTTGTCCCTTTTCCTCTTCTGGTACTGGTTGAATAGCCCCCACATTCATGAGGGATAGAACTTGTTTTTGGGCCTCTGCCCACTTATTTTGAGGCAGACCTCTCCATCCGTTTGGGATTGGCAACATGTGGAAATGAAATCTGTATCCCTGGGATACTATATTTAAAACCCATTTGTCCTGGGTAATCAGTTGCCAGTTTTGTGCATGAAGTTCCACAGTCTGAGTATACTACAGCAACGGCACGTACCTCCTCGTCAGAAATAAAATGTTCACACTGTTTTCAAAAAAGTCCACGCTGAAAGATGTTGCCAAAATAGGTCCACAGCAATAATGGAATTTATTCTTGAAAACAGACAAACTAATACAGCCAACACAACGCCATAGAAATAATCTAACAGATTTAACAATATAAATAATACCAATTTTAATGTTTGGCGTGACAATTCTTTTTCGTTTAATATGGTTCAGAATGATACTCAACTACCACCAAAGAGACAGCACGATGCAATGTGTGATATGTTAAAAACTTTCGAAATAAAACTGTTCAAATACAAACGAGTACAACTTGAAAATAGTTACCTGCAGAGAAACATAGATTTACATATGGTCCCTAAAGGACTAAGACTTTGGAAATATCCACATGGAAGTGAAAACAACGATAATATGTTAGAAGAGCTGCATGAACTGTTTAACAACACTGGTGTGCGTATGATGGAAATCATGATTAAATACAATAATATAAGAATAGACAATATGTTAAAAGAACTTGATGTACTCAATCAAAATATTAGTCAAGATTCCACCTTTGACAAACATTACACCAAATATACTACCATCATTAAGGACATTGATTATAACTGTGGAATCATATATAATAAGAAATGTAATAAAATAACAAGGGACATGAAAAGGTATGAGGCTGGTGAAATCTACCCCAAATCAAAGCACAAGTATAATAACCATGGTGATGAGATACAAACGGAACGTACCCGACAAAGACAGGAAGTGTATGACATCACTTCCGACAATGAGGAACAGCAACAACATGGCCCCCATGAACAGAACTACGCAGAAGTGGTAAGGCGTTCGGAAAGGCTCTTCAATCGGGGTAAAAACTATGGAGAGGATGATTACAGAAACACAGGGGCGAAACCAAAAAGAGGTTTTTTAGCGGCAAACAACGCGAAAGCCGGATGGAAGAGTCGGAAATGAGGAAACCATCTGTACACTGTACTGACATAAACGCGGATTACATCATGGACATAGACTATACTATTGCTGCACCGATTGTGGACTTACATCAACAAACAATAACACAAGAATTGTTTCAGCTCGAGTATGGCATTTGTGAACAAGGTTTGGGACACATTAATGTTTTCAATGTTTTACAACCCTGTATGCAACGAGCATTAATTAGTAATGATATGGCAGGGGATAGTCAATGTTATGATGGTAATGCTGAGCAAGCGGATAATAGAGTGAATTATATTAATACAATTAATGATCATATAATATATAAGATATGTGATACGGCAACCAGTCCACACGGGCAGACCGGGCATGTTTGTATTCAGTGTGATACGATGAAAAATGACAACCATGGTAATATTAAAGAATATAATTATGTTAAGAATGAGAGAGACTTCTCCGCCCAGATAATAGTTGAAGATTTAAGTGTTATAAATTGTCAGGGAGACACAGAATTAGACTCAAACATGTTACGACAAGATGATCAAGCATTATTGGACTTGACAATATATGAATACCCTGAAATTATTTGTTCTTCTTCTAATACACCGAACTGTTACATTGATAACACAGTTGATAACATGACCAATGATGGTATGAATGAGAATAACATCAACTCTTTAAGAGATGAACTTCACATCCCTATTAATTTCAATATTGATTTAAATATTGAAAAGTATTTGAACATAGAAGATACATGTACATCGGATGACAATTTAGAATTAATTGATAAAGAACCTTTAAGTAACCCTAGTATTATTACCAATATCCATGGGGATTATAAAATATTTAACTATTCTAAATATGTACTTAACAGTAAACATGCTAATTTACTTTCACGAGGACATAATTTTGTACCCTGTCGTAAGGGGAGATTAGTGAATTCAATTGTCAATTTGAAATTATTTAGTAGAAAATTAAATTTGAAATTATTTTTTCAAAGTAGTGTACAGGACAACAGGAAGAACTATACAGAAATTGATTTGGGTAAACCTAGTACTTTTAATCCACCTATGAATGACAAAATAAATAATTTTGAAAAACGGGCCGAAATGGACATTAGGGATTTTTTCAAACAATATAATACTCCTATACATAGTAATATGACAGAAAGTGATGAAGAAATATTTAAAGATATATTAAACATAAAAGATATTAGAATAATGAGGCCTGATAAAGGTAGTGGAGTTGTTATAACTGACACAGGGGATTATGTCTCTTATATGACTACCATGTTGTTAGGTAAATCTTATTCTGAAATAAGTCTAAATGAAATCAACATTGCTCATCAAAGAATTAATAATAGATTAGAAGACATGTTAATGCAAGGCGAGCTGACAGAGGACGAATACAAATATTTAGCTAATGACTTCCCGGTCATTAGTGGAATATTTGGAATTCCAAAAATCCACAAGGGTCTGAATAATTTACAATTCAGACCTATTGTGGATGGGAAGAGAAACAAAACATGTTTCATTAGTCAATATCTTGATAGTCACTTTAAATTAAGTATGTCCAAATTCCCATACATCACAAAAGACTCCTGGGACTTTCTTAATATGATGAATCAAGTTAAAATGAAGGATGGAGACATTATGGTTACTATAGACGTTTGCAATCTTTTCACATCAATACCCCACGATATAGGGTTGATTTGGTTAGAAGAACAGCTTTTTGAATCAAAAACATTTCTCCAAACCAAGATTAATACCCTGATTGGTCTAATGGAAATAGTACTACATAACAACTTTTTGTATTATGAAGGAAATTACTATAAACAAATTGATGGAGTTGCAATGGGGGCAGCATGTGCCCCCATGTATGCTAATTTAATAATGACATATTGGGAGTACAACTATATTTTCAATAGTCCATTTAAACAATACTTCAAAACATACACTAGATACTTGGATGATATTTTTATAATATGGGATGCCGATGAGGTATCATTAAAAATATTTCTTGAATACATTAATCAAAATGTTCGATTCTTAAAATTTACACATCATATTGGCTATGAAAGTATATCATATTTGGATGTGGAGTTAACCTTTGATAAACATAGGGGTTATTTAAAATCCAACATACATAGAAAACCAACCTTTTCCAACTCCTATCTTCACTATGACAGCTGGCACCCTGACCATCAAAAGAAGGGTATTGTAAAGGGACAGATGGTCAGGGCAGCCAGGATGATTAGTGAGGAGATGGAATTGTATGATGAATTGGAATTTATGCAAAGTATGTTTATAAGTAGGGGATATCCAGAAATCCTATGTGAGACAATTAAACAAGAAGTGAAAAATAAGAGACGGATAGGAATATATCAAGCCATTTTAAGCCATGGATATGATAAAAATATAAATAAGACTCAGTATGAAAATAAGGATCAGATACCCCTATACATTTCAGTATATGATGATTGTACCCCAATAATTAAGAATATTATTAATAGGAATTGGAATCTGTATATTAGTGAAAATATGACAGCATCAATATTTCAAGGACCTATCAAATTTGTGTACAAAAAGGATATGTCTTTCAAAGAATTTTTTGAACATAATATTGAAGTACAACAACATAATAACAATAGACCAATTGGAAATTTTAGATGTGGAAGATGCACAACGTGTAAGTATATACAAGATACACAGGATAAAATTAAAATCAATTTTAACAACATAAAGATCAAAGGACATTTCAACTGTCATACTTCTAATGTGATTTATGTAGCATTATGTCAACAGTGTAGAGCCTTTTATATAGGCAAAACAAGTAGGAAGTTCAGGAGTAGAATAAAAGAACATGTATTGGATATAAAGCACATGAAAACCACTAATGCTTTAGTGAGACATATCCAATTACATACTGATCATAAATTCAAATTTTGTATAATTGAACAATTATTGTATGATGTACAAGGAAGAATTACTAAATATGATCTAGACATACAGGAGTTAAAATGGCAGATTCTGTTGAATGCCCATAATTGGCCGGGACTCAATGAATACTGTACAATCAAACCTATCCTTATGAAAAATCACATTAAGGGTAGGTGTTAAGTTAGTCCTGTACACTATTGGTTTAGGTTAATTTTAGTTTAGTTCAATATATTACTATTAAATAAATAACGAAAAAAAGTATTTTTTCAGAAAATGATTTCATATAAGTTAAAGTAGTAAGTATAAAAGTATATTTATGTACATTTTATGTTGATTTAATCACTTGCATATAAACTGTAATAATATTTCTTTAAGAGTTATTACATGTTTATATATTATTAGTGTTAAATTACTGAATAAGGAATATCATATATACATATTAAGGTGGATGGTCCATGAGAGTATTTGTATGTAATTTATGAGGGTATAAATAATTATACACACATTGCATCAATATAGTATTATGTTTATGCATTGCATTATTTAATGAATTATGAATTTGTCACAAATTCATTATTTTAATCATTTATGTTTTTTATAATGATTATGTTTGTTTATAAATATTTATATATGTATACATTAGGTTTTATTTTTATATAACATGGATTTATTTTCATTTTAATTAATTGTAGTATATTTGTGTTTAGGATAATTGTTTAATAGTATATTTAATTATTCATTAATTGGGTGGTTTAATTAATTTGTTGTGTATATAAAGGGGAGGTAATTAGTGATTAGATCATTCTGAAGAAGTTCGTCTTGGCGGACGAAACCCGGGTAAATCTGTTGGATTATTTCTATGGCGTTGTGTTGGCTGTATTAGTTTGTCTGTTTTCAAGAATAAATTCCATTATTGCTGTGGACCTATTTTGGCAACATCTTTCAGCGTGGACTTTTTTGAAAACAGTGTGAACATTTTATTTCTGACGAGGAGGTACGTGCCGTTGCTGTAGTATACTCAGACTGTGGAACTTCCTAGTCGTCAGTTACAAGTTTGTGTTCTTAACGTATTTTGTGCATGAAGTGCCAGCTTTCCCCCCAAAGAGGCGGCCAAAAGGTAAGTGCTTGGTGATTGTAGAGGAAAGTCATTGAGACTGTTTACCATAGGGAGGTGCCTTGCTGCTTCCAGGTTTGGAGGTGGAGGCACCCCATTGTTTTGTTCTAAAAGTTCCTTGTAACTGAAACCTGGAGCCTTTGGAATGTCTGGATTTGACTTAAGCAGCTCTCGAGGGAACTGGAAAGGACCAGTTCTTAGTAGGTCAGTGCCTACTAAATCTGGGTGGCTGCACTTGTAAGAAGCCTTTCACAGTTTGCATAAATTTAGCTTTATCTTCCATCTTTTTTAAAACTTCTTCAGCCTTATTACCAAAGAGACTGTCCTGTTGTAAAGGAACATCCAACAATTTTGCTTTAACATGGTCAGGCAGACTTTGCTCTTTGAGGCAGGCATGCCTTCTTATCACAGATCCAGTTACAGCAGCCCTGCAAGAGGCCTCCAAAGAATCAAAACCACATTGCAAAGTATGTTTTTCAACTTGTTCAGCTGAATGTAATAAATCCTGCAACTCTTTATTTTCCACACAGTCAGAGATCAACATAATTTTCTGTTTAAGTACACCCATGACATGCTGTTGATATTTAAGCATATGAAATTGACAGTTTAAAGCCCTGACTGACAAGGTTGCAGATGTGTAAACCTTCTTACCCCATCTATCCAGCGCCCCGGAATCTCTGTCAGAGGGGGTAGGATTTTTAGAAGTAGAGGCCTTAACGCCCTTGGGACCCTGAGAAATGGTTACAGGATCAGCAGTAGGGGTTTTGAAAAGGAATTTGTGGGAGTCAGGAACCCTGTAGTATCTGTCTGGCTTACTAGGAGCCGGAGACAGAGAATCAGGGGTCATACTGCATTCTGAAAAAACATCATCAACAATGTCTAGAACAGGAGGTATAGCCAAAGGCCTATGCTGAGGAAGAAGAAGAAAATCCCTAAGTCTCTTTTTAGATTCAGAGAAATCCTTACTTTCCCAGTGGAAGTGTTCCCTTAAGGTATGTAAAGTTTCTCCAAAAGAGAAATCCTCAGGGGGAGAAGCAGAAGGGATGGAATCATCTGCATCAGAGTCCTCATAGGTAGGTATAGATAAATCCTGTTCAGAAGAAGAATCAGAAGAAATAGAAACCTGATCTGAAGATTCATGGTCAGTGTCTTGCCTAGGCCTCTTAGCAAGAGGGGGATGGCTACCCCTGATCAAGGTAATTAAATCTTCAGCCATTTTGATAATTTGTTTTTTAGGCATTGGGGCCTGTACACGTGGCCCAAGTGTCGTTTTTTTAGACATAGAAGTAGATTTTGGCCTTAGTTTTGAAGATGGCATCGGTTTAATATACAAATCTTTAGGCCTGAAAACATCCTCAGAAGCCAGACCCATCTAAGGTAGAGACATCCGCGGGTTCAATACTTAAAGCATCTCGCGACATACCGGACTTCAAATGGGTCTCAGTAGAGGCCTGTGAATCAAAAGAGGCAGGTATCAGGGGCTGCAAAAGCGCCTCACTGAGTACCAGTGAACCGGCGACTGGCTTAGGAGAAGCGTCGTCGTCGGTTTTGGACCTAGACGGTCTGTCTCTGCCTTTTTCTTTGCGTTTTTTAGGTATTCCGGTAGACAGATTGCTAACCGATGACATTTCTGGATAGTTAAATCTTGAGCCAAAATATTTAGAAGCAAAAATATACCGATGTTTAATCGTGCGTTGATTAAATTTAGCACAAAACTGACAGCAAGGCACATTGTGTTCAGCGCCTAAGCAAGGAATACAGTACAAATGAAAATCCTTATGAGGTATTTGCTTCCCACAAGTAATGCAATTATTAACTTTTACTGACATCGGTAAGGAGCAAGAAAAAGTTTCTCCAGTGGGGTATTTAGCTTTTAGTTGAAGACTTTGGTTCTGAAACTCGAAAACGAAAATTTCAGGAGTTGGCCGACCGGCACTTGTGAACTGCTTCTGCTTTGGGCACCGCATAGCAAGAAAGACTGATGTAATGGCGTCGGCTGCATCTTTTATACCCCTGATGACCTGACGTCATGGAAGAAGGGACAACAACCGATGCAGGACTCAAGACTATGTTAATCAGGCTGACTGAGGGCAACCTGCCAGCAGATTACCCAAATGTATTGACTGCAACAGTGAAACACGAAGAGCATCTAATATTCACCTACTTTGAACTCTATTGTAGTCTGCACTTAAACCCTTTTAAACAAATAAGTAGGGTGCTGAGTAACTTGCAAATTAACAGTGCCATAAAATCTTGACTTTTTCCATGATTACACCTGGTGATAACCATGAAATCACTATAATTTCCAATGGAACCTTCTAATCTAGGTCACAACAGTACAAATGAGTAAGATATATGCAGTGGGCCACCATCTATAGCAGGAAAAGCATCAGTAAAGTAATTCATAGATTATACAGGAAAGTCAGTGGAACAACATTACAAGATCTTTGTAGTGGTAATCTGAACTAATACTGCAATTTCACTGGTAAATTTAGTTGATACTAGATAATCCACTGGTAATAGGTTCATAGGTTCATAGGTAGGTACTAGGCTATCTGCCCGAAGGCATTTATAAGCCTAGCCAGAATGTGTTGGCTTTCGCCGCCCCCTTAGATTAGTTCTCTGTGCCTCTGTCCAGCAGAGCCACTTAAGTGATCCCCAGGGTAAACTTTCTGTTTCCCATCCACTCGTTAACATTTCTCTTACAGAGTGCTATCGAGGAGCTCTACCTAATGTAGATTGGAATCTTGTTACAAAGCATGGGAAGTCTCTGGGATAGGAATCTATCCCTCCAGCACATCCTAGTTATTGTTGTGGTGAGGTTTAGATCCCTAGAGCATGTGGCTCAAGAGGATAAGGTTTTCTTTAGGTTGAGCATGTCCATCAATTCTGGGTTGGATATGGCCTTCTATGTCAGGCAGAGATCACCGCTGAGCAGGTGGTATGCAACCGTGTACAGCTGGAGTTTCTTCAGTTGAGCTGCATAGATCATCTGTTTGAGTCCAGCGATCCTCTTGGTGAGGTACTTCTGTGGTCTTTCCAGCTGTTAGAGGTGTCTTGTAAGGTACATCCCAAATGGGGCGCTATACTCTATGATGGGTCTGATGAGTGATGAGTACAGGGGCACAATGACCTCTTTTGATCTGGATGCAAACACTTTTGTGATTAGGTGGGCCACATAGAAGGATTTTCTAACCACTTTGGCAAAGTGATTATCAAAGGAGAGATTACTATCTACTTTGGTCCCCAGATCCCTTATTACGTTTTCCATATTTAGGGAACTACCACCTATGTGGTAGTTTGTGGGTACTTTATTTCCAAAGGGATAACTATGCACTTTTTGGCATTTAGCTTGAGGCCATGATTTTGACACCAGGTATCCGTCTCAGTGAGACCCTTTTGGAGGATGTCTGTGTCAGCCGGTGAGTCAATTATCGACCCTAGTTTGCAGTCGCCTGCGAACTTGGTCAGCCATAGTCCTCCTGTGCTTGTCTGTACCACTGAGAAGTTATATGCCGAAAAGGAGGGGTCCTAGGACTGAGCCCTGGGGAATGCCACTAGTAACCGGTTTATAGTCAGACCTAGCTCCTGCATCTGTCACCATGTGGGTTCTGTCCATGAGCCAATTGGCAACCCATCTTGTGACATAGGGGTTTATGTTCAGGCTGGTGAGCTTGTCTATAATACCAGAATGGGGAATGGTGTCAGAGGCCTTTGCGAGGTCTAGGTAGGCTGTGTGGACCACCTTTTCCTCATCTATAGCCTTGGTAACTATCTCAAAGAAGTCCACCAGGTTTAGGAGGCATGATCTGCCCTTAACAAAGCCGAACTGGGTAGGGTCCAGTGTTTGGAGGTTCCCAAGGTCTCTTTTAATGAGTTCCATGATGATGCGCTCCATAGCCTTGCAGATCAAGCTAGTTAGGCTTATAGAGTGTAGTTTCCAGGGTCTGTTGTGGCTCCACCTTTGTGGAGCGGAATAACCGTTGCTGTGCGCCACTCTATGGGTATGTAGCCTGTGGACAGGCTGAGTTTGAACAGTGTGTTTAGGTGAGGGGTTAGTTCATCTTTGAGCTAGTGTAAGACACAGCCTGGGACACCATCCAGTCCCATTGATGCTGTGTTTTTGGCTTTGGAGAGAGCCATTTTAACCTGAGTGTCTGTGATTTCAGGGGTTCTACATTCTTCTGGTATGGTTATGGGCCCTTTTGGGGGTGAGAGGGGGGTGAAGTTTGCACTGAACCTGTCTGCCAGGATTTTGGCAATATCAGTTGGTTCAGTGTATTTTTTGCCATTCTGCACTAACTCCAATTAGATCTGAGCATTGCCACTTAGATTCTTGACATAGCTAAAGAATTCCTTGTGGTTATCTTTGGAGTCCTTGGCAAGTTTTCTTTCAAAGCTCGCCTTGGACGATTTTATGAGGGATCGTAGTTTCTTGCTGATACTGATCAGGGATGTCTTCCCTTCTTGGGATTTTACACTTTTCTGTACTAGTTTCCTCCTATTGTATAGCTTGTTTATGGCAGGTGTCCACCAGACTGGTTTCCTTTTCTTATAGGAGTGAGTCTTGGTTTTGCTTGGGAATAGCACGATCCATGCATTCTTGTAGGTGCCTGTAGAATGCATTAGTAAAGGATTTTGCAGCTTGGACAACGTTATCTTTTAGCATGGGGGCTTTGAAACTTTCCACCTCCGTCTTAAGTAACGTGAAGTTTGCTTTTGAAAAGTTTTTCACTGTGGTTTCCTTGTCCGGGGATGGGGGCGGAATGTGTATATCCAAAGTGATTTGTTTCTGGTCAGATCTAACCAGCGAGGGGTTGACCTTCGGTGTGGAACACTGGTCGCCCATGTTGGTGATGACCAGGTCCAATATGTTGTCACCTGTGGTGGGAGCGTTGACCAGTTGTTCCAGGGCGTTTGAGTTTATAAATTCTAGGAAATGTTGGGCAAGGAAGTTAGTACTTGAGTAGTTCTCCCAGTTAATGTTTGGGTAGTTGAAATCACCCAATATTAGGGTGTTTGGTAGGACCTTTATGTTACCCAGTGTTTCCAGAAATGAGGAATGGGGGTCCTGGGACATGGTGGGTGATCTGTAGCAAGCTACAATTTGAATTGCAGTTTTGCCCATTGTTAGTTGCACATGGATAATCTCTGAAGCATCGTCCTGTGCCACTAACCTGGAGGTGTGGATATCCTTGATGAATATGGATACTCCCCCGCCTTTTGTATTTCAGTCCGGGTTCTGTGGCTGAAATGTATGGTATGAGTTGTAGCTTGGTAGTGCTGGGGTGCTCTCTGCAGCCTTAAACCAGGTTTCTGTTACTGCACATATATTGATTTTCTCCATACTGAGGAGTGCCTCGAGTGCGTGCATTTTGAGGTTTAGACTTCTGGCACTGAGTAGTATTACCCTCAGATTTTTGTTACTTGTGCTATTTACAGCGGTGGGTTTGTCTTTTGAGCCTTGCCTAAAAAGCACTATGGGGGTGGCAAGAGCCTTGGCCAGTATTCAAAAGCCTAAGTGTGACAGGTGCAAGCCGTCTCTAGCAAAGCAGCATGGCTTGTCGAGCATATCATCCCAGGCAGACAGACACTGGATCCCCTTTGAATGACACCAGAAACTTAGCCAATTGTTCAAATTGATAATTTTTTCTTTATACCGTGGTATAATTCTTGGTGAGGGCAGGATGCTACACAGGGTCAGGGTCATACCGGCCTGAGCTACATGATCAGAGAGCTCTTCCATGTCTCTTTTCATGTAGTCCAGGGTGGTATGGCTCAGGTCATTCACACCAACATGGACAATGACAGAGTCATATTTGTACTTGTTCTGGAGCGATCTGAATGCTTGTGTTATGTGGTGGATCCTGGCACCCGACAGGCAGCTAATAGTAACCTTCTCCTTATTCAGCCTAGTGAGTGGGACGTCAGTATACCTGACTATACAGTCACCTATTACAAGCATGTTGGGTATGTTATTTTGCCTTGAGGGCTGTGATTGCGTGGCACACTGGTTTTGTGAAGTATGTGTTTCATTGTTTTTGTTGGAGGGGGTGGAGGTGCTTGGATGTCTGCTTTGGAGGGCTCTGTTGCTTTTGCAGATTTTTATTTAGAGCCTCTGAGTATGTTTTTGTGTATTTACGTGTGTTTTTTGCCGGTGCTGGTTTAATGGGTCTGTGTGACACTGGTGGTGTGCCTCCAGTTTGGCTGTATAATTGCATCTCTCGCATGTATTAGTGTTTGGTGGTAGGAGGAGATGGTTGTCTGTGTACATGAGGCAGTTGTAACATTGCCTCAAAATGCCCAGATTCACCAGTTGGACTGGAGAATACACCTGAAGCTGCCCTTTGGACATGCCTGGATAGGTACAGTAAACTGTTTTACTGAATGGCTGGTAAGGTCGAATAGAGAGCCTTGTCCTTCTGTAGTGCTAGGGTTTATAAGTGCTTGCTATGAGTTTTGAGCAAGTGCTGGGCTGAGAAATGAATGGCCTGAGTGCTTAAGTTGAAAGTTTGTCTAGTTCCAAGGGAAAAATTGAAGAGGAGACTTTGTGGAGCCGGGAATAGTTATACCCTAGCTAACTGGCACTGCCCGGTGCGCAAAACTGGGCAAATGTGGTTTTTATACCAGGGAAATGAAAGCGATAGAAATTAGCCCAAAATGGCCAATAAACTACTACTTTCTAGGCTGAAACCACTCCTCCAGGGACAGATAGGCTGCTCAAAGCTCCCCTCTCTCCTTCTATCCAAGTAAGGTATGGGCAAACACAGAGATTTGTAACACAGCCCTGAATTCAGCACTAACCTGAAAACTGGACTATACTAGCTTAGAAAAGCGGGAAACAAGTATATATATATTTTTTCAGAAAATAAAGCAGATACAATAAAAAAAATACTTTAAATGCGCATAAAAAGATGCTTATTGTTATATATCTCAGTTCAGAGTTGTAGTCAATGCCCCTAGTAATAAAGTAGGAAGAAACACAAATACAGTAAAAGCAGATGAATAAAGTGCAATTTTTTTTTTAATATATAAAACAATAGAAAATGAACCATCTGATTTAAACAAGTTACCCAATTAACCAGAAAAAAACTCAATCTGAGGCAATATAATCTGAGCTAATACCAGTATTTCACTGGTAACCTGAGATAATGGTAATTTGAGCTAATACTGGCATTTCACTGGTAAACTGAGTTAATACAATATAATCCATTGGTAACCTGAGACAATATCAATACTGGTACTTCACTTGTAATTTGAGACAATATCAGCATTTCACTGGTAATCTGAGTTTATACTGCTTTTTCACTGGTAACCTAAGGTAATACCAGTACTTATCTTGTAAACCGAGCTAATACCATTATTTCACTAGTAAACTGAGCAAATGCTGGTGTATCACAGGTAATCTGAACTACTACCAGTACTTCACATGTAATCTGAGTTAATACTGGTATTTCACTGGTAATCTGAGCTAATACCAGATAATCCACTGGTAATCTTAGCTTCCATTGCTGAACTGCATGGCCCTGAGCAAGTCAATCAACCAGATACCGCTCCCGTGCAAAGTCTGTAAAAGGTCCATGGAGATCAGTGTTCTATCCTGGAAAACAAATACAAATAAAATAAACAAATAAAAAAAATCTGAGCTAATGGCAGAAAGAATGAGATGGTAGAGTATGATGGTTGTAAAAGGGCAGCCTTAGGCTGACAGACAACTAGGATGCAATGCAGCCACACTGAATTCTTAGTGGTAAACACCAGATCTATATTTTACTTAGTACACATAGTTCTCATGATACAGACTTTTCCATGTGTCTTTCTATGAGAGTAACATGGGTGATTAACTCCCAAGACAGCAAACACCATAGCTGTGGCTCTTTCTGGAACAAATATTCCTTATACAGAAGCAAAACAGTTACTCACTATTTGACAATAAAAATGGTGAAAAGAAAAACAGGTGAATAACAGTGGCCTACTAAATGAAGAGATCCTAAGAAAATGGTCTACTCCTTCTGATGTCCCGACTCCAACTTGCTTATAAAACATACTATGACAAGTTGTGTAAAGACTTGTGGCCCAAGAGACCAAGACTCTGTATTGGTGTTCAGTAAATAATATTACTCTTTCTCTATTTAATGTATTCAAATGCTTAAATCTATGCAATTTACAATCAAAACAAGACTAAAATCATACTATTATTAGAAAACAGCAGAATCTAACAGTCTAAAAAGCCAAAATGTATAAATGAAAGAATGAAAGAAAGAATTAATGAATGAATAATTGACTAAATACATAAATAAAAAAAATAAACCTATCAAATAAACAAACACAAAGAAAAGTACAAACTAAAGTAGTTTTCCCTTTGAGAGTTTAAACAGACCCTCCTATTTCACCGGTACAGTACTTAAGGGACTGCCTAAAGGAGGCCTTAGAATTAGAAGTCCGATTCAGGGAAGGTAGCTGATTCCAAAGATCCAGACCAAGGTCATTTAAAGACACCTTGCCAAGCAGGCCCTTGTTATATGCAGCAGCCTCTCACCTGATGACTTAATGTACCTTACCAGGTGATAGGGAGAAAAATGTAAAGTTAAAAACAAGTAATGTTTGGAGTGCAACAGAAAGGGGAACCAAATATGAATTATTTCAAAATCTCAGCTTGCTTCTAAAAGTAAAGAAATGTGTGTGTGTGTGTGTGTGTGTGTGTGTGTGTGTGTGTGTGTGTGTGTGTGTGTGTGTATATACACACACACACACACACATATAATATATATATATATATATATATATATATATATATATATATATATATATATATGGGTCTACTTCTGTTTGTCGAAAACACACTTTTTCGACAAACAGAAGATCGAACCCACTTAAGCGAGAGTGCACTACATCGAAAGTGCACTTTCGCAAAAGCCATTTCACCTAAGCATATTACAGTGGGAATAAGGAAATATATCCTTTTCCCCACTGTAGTGCGATCTCGGAGTTAATATATTTAAGTAGGGGTGGTGTGGGGGGGGGCAGAGACCCCCACATGGGAGGTGCAGGGGGGCATATACTTTTGCAGCTTTATGTCCACACATACAGAACATCTTGACATCTTGGAAAGACATGGGAAACTAGCTGAGACCATGCTATACACCTTGGCTCGGCTTACGGTAAGTTACAGTTGTATGAAAAGAGAGAATGAGTCACTCTGGTATAATCCTGCTATTTCAGCCTTATATTCTAACAAAGAACAGTTACCAGACAATGTTCTTCGTAACATGCTACAAGGCAACATTTTAAAGTAAACTTCAGTTGCTAGTTAAGTTTGAGATTTTCATTCCTTCCAACAACATTTATTTAGTGGAACAAAAACACTCAGTTGTTCTGTTACATCTGAGGTTTCCACCACAGCATACACAAACATTGTCTACAAAGGCCAATTATGAAGAATGGTTAAGCATTCATTTCAGCATATGTTACTTTACAATAGAAATATCCCAAACCACATGGCAAATGGATAAGCCACAGGCCTATGTTAATCAGAATTTCTAAACCTGCTTGGCCACAAGTGACTATACAATAGTCTATGTCTGTCAGCTTTGTTTACAATAAAGAAACTGAAATCAGTATGTTTATTTTTATTCTTTTAAAATCTTACAATTCAAACTTAAAATCAAAGACAAATACTGAAGAGCATTCATCTCTCCTCAGTTCCTGGAATTATTATAAAACATTTGTTATTATTATAAAAATTACTGTGGCATCGTATAATGCTTACATTGTAAATAGTAACTTCTGTACATTCATAAGGTTTTACAGTTTAGTAAGATACTGTATGGTTTTAAAGAGCAATGCCAAACAGTCCGTCTTTCTCAGAAGAGATAATCACTAAACCTGCACCCTTTAATTTTGTGAAAAAAAACAAGCCCCCTAAAATTTCTGTCATGTAAAATAGGGACCTAAAACTTCCAAAATTCCATTCAAGCAGACATTCCTACAATCTACATAGACAACTTTTAAAAGTTCATATTACTACTTGAATAAAAGGGTTTCTACAAGAGACATTGGGAAGTACTGTTAATGTTACTGATCTGACAATGAAAAGACATGTCACTTGAAACAATCTACTGGTATCTTGCAAGTTAGCTAAAATGAAATAAAGACTGTAACAAAGCGGCTGTTCAAAGAAAGAAAAGTACAGTTGTGTACACTTACCATAAATGTAGATGTTTGAGTGTATTCACTGTTGTAGTTATTACATTTGGGTAATCTGCTGGCAGGTTGCCCTCAGTCAGCCTGAATAACAAAGTCTTGGGTCCTGCGTCAGTTGCTGTGTCCTCTTCCATGACGTCAGGTCGTCAGGGATATAAAACATGCAGCCGACACCATTTTAATCAGTTTTTCTTGCCCCAGATTAGGTGCCCCCCAAATGGGGAGCAAAAAATAAAAAAACATATATATATATATATATATATATATATATATATATAAAACTATAAATATATAAATGCACTTTAGAACACATAAAATTTACCTTCAACTAAAAGCAAATACACCACAAAGGCTTTTGAGCATAGTGAAGGAAAGAAAAGGTATAGAAAGGGGGCTGGCGGGTGGGTAACCCGGACTGCAACAGTGAATACACTCGAGCATCTACATTTATGGTAAGTGTACACAACTGTACTATGTTCTTCGTGTTTCACTGTTGTAGAATCCCAAAGCTCTGGATGGGAGGATGGAATTAAACAGCATTAGGAGCAGCTATAAGGCCCTGCAGGACTGCAGTGGCAAAGCCTGCCCTGGATTTAGAAAAGAGAGGCAAATGGTAATGCTTTGTGAACATATGAACTGAGCTCCAAGTAGCAGCTTCTAGAATGTCTCTGATAGGGACCCCTCTAAGAAAAGCTGCTGAAGTAGAGGCAGCCCTGGTGGAGTGGGATCTGATCCCCTTGGGCACATGTTCACCATGGTGTAAGTAGCAGAAACAAATGCAATGGCTTATCCATTTAGAAATAGTCTGCTTTGATATAGCCTTCCCCTCTGATCCTGCAGCAAATGCCACCAGTAGTTGCTCAGACTTTCTTAGAGATTTTGTCCTGTTTAAGTAGAATCTTAGTCGTCTGTGTACATCCAATGAATGCAGAATCCACTCCCCCTTGTTCTACGGATTTGGCAAAAAAGTTGACAGGTGAATGGTCTGGTTAAGAGCCACACTGGATATCACCTTAGGCATAAAAGAAGGATTGGTCCTGAGGGCCACCCTGTCCAGGTAAAATATAATAAAAGGCTCCACTGCCATGAGAGCCTGTAGTTCTGAAACCCTTCTAGCTGAAGTGACTGCCAAAAGAAAGGCTGTCTTCCAAGAAAAAAATGTTATATCCGCAGTAGCTGCTGGTTCAAATGGAGGTAGGGTGAGTTTTTCCAGCACAAAATTGAGGTCCCATGCAGGAGTTGGCACTCTCCTGGGAGGCCTTAAATTTTTGGCCCCTCTGAGGTACTGTTTTAGCAGGGGATGAGAAAAGAGGGGAGGCTCTGTGTTGTAATGAGCCGAGATGGCAGAGGCATGGATTTTTATTGAAGAAAAAGATATGCCCTTGTGAAGCATCTCAGTTAAGTATTGCAAAATCTGAGGAATATTGGGCTTTGCTGTGTCTATTCCTTGTGCTTGGTTCCAAGCACAGAATCTCTTCCATTTATCAGCATAAGATTTTCTAGTACTAGGCCTTCTGGCCTCCAAAATGACATACATCACAGGTTTACTGAGAGATGTGGTTGGTGAAATTAGTTGATTAGCCATGCTGCAAGATTCAGAGTTTGGAGCTGAGTGTTCAGAATTTGATAGTTCTGCTGAGACAATAGGTGAGGTGCTTGAGGCAAGTACCACGGAGGAAGGTGTGACATATTCCTTAGACACAGATACCAGTATTGGCAAGGCCAGTCCGGAGCAATTAGAATCATTTTTGGTTTTTCCTGTCTGACTTTTAGTAAGACCTTGGAGAGTACAGGTAGAGGGGGAAAGGCATAGACTCATAAGGTTTTTCCAGCTGAAGGATAGAGCATCCACTTTCCATGTTTTTTTGGGATGAGTTCTTGTGCAGAATTTGCCCAACTGATAGTTTTGGGGAAAGGCAAATAGATCTGTGTCTGGGCTCCCCCATTTTTGTGTTAACACGCTAAAGATTTGTGGATCCAGTTTCCATTTGTGCGGGTCCATAAGATTTCTGCTTAGGTTGTCTGCCAGAGTATTTTGCTTTCCTGGCAGGAATTGAGCTTGAATATGTATTTGGTAAGTCAAGGCTGTGTTCCACAAGGCCATGGATAGTCTGCAAAGGGGATAGGAGTGGGTACCCCCTGCTTGTTTATGTACTGCATAACTGTGGTGTTGTTCGTCTTTATCAGTAGTTGTCCTTGATGAAGGAAGTCCTTGAAGGCTATCAGAGCATTCTGTACAGCTAGCATTTCTTTCTTGTTGATATGTAGATGCATTTGGTTTTGGCTCCATTTGCCCTGAATGCATCTCCCTGCCAGATGGGGCCCCCAAGCATAGTCTGATGCATCTGTAGTTAGGGTTTGGGTGGCAGGGGGTAGAATGAATGACAGTCCCTTGTTTTGGTGACATGCCTCTGCCCACCAAAGAAACTCCTGTTGCAGGCAGGGAATGAGAGGAATCATTGTTTCCAGGCTGTGACATTGTTGACTCCATAAGCTTTTTAGGTACCACTGAAGTTTCCTCATATGCAGTCTCGCATATGGAATTAGTAGAATTCACAATGCTATGAACCCCAAAGCTTGCAGAATTTGTCTTGCAGATAGTTGGGTTTTTGTTGCCACTTGTTTGAAGTATGTTGTCAATTGAATTTGTCTGGCATGAGGTAAGCCATCTGGACAGCTGTATTCAAGCTTGCACCCAGGAATGTAATTATTTGAGAAGGTACCAGTTATGACTTATTTTCATTTATGGTGTACCCCAGGCATGCTAGAAGCCTTTTTACAAATGCCAAGTGTTGAAGAAGAGTGTCCTCGTCCTCTGCCTGAATGAGACAATCGTCCAGATATGGATAAATTTGAATGTTTCTTTGTCTGCAAAATGCAATTACTGGTGCCAGGCACTTTGTAAACACTCTGGGCGCAGTAGATAAGCCAAAGGGCAGTGTAGAGAATTGGTAATGCAAAAAGCCTGCTTTGAAGTGGAGGTATCTTCTGCAAGATTCCCTTATTGGGATATGCAGGTATGCCTCTTTTAAGTCTAGAGTTACCAACCAGGCATTCTTGCCTAGCATAGGCAGTAGCTGTTGTAAAGTCAGTATTTTGAATTTTGGAATGTCCAGGAATTTATTTAGAATTGATAAGTCCAGAATTGGACGCCATGCTTTGTCTTTTCTGGGTACCAGAAAAAGTCTTGAATAAAATCCTTGCCCTTTTTCCATTTCTGGCACTGGTTGAACAGCCCCCATATCCATAAGGGGACATGACTTGTTTCTGGGCCTCTGCCCACTGGTTTGGTGACAGATCTGGCCATCCGTTTGGAATTGGCAACATGTGGAAATGAAATCTGTACCCCTGGGATACTATGTTTAATACCCACTTGTCCTGGGTAATTAAATGCCAATTTTGAGCATGAAGTGCTAGTTTTCCCCCCAAGGGGGCTGCCAAAAGAGAAGTGCTTGGAGATGGCAGAGGAAAGTGACTGAGACTGTTTACTGTAGGGTTGTGCTTTGTTACCTCCTGATTTGGAGGTGGAGGCACCCCATTGCTTTGACCTGTAAGATCCTTGTGATTGAAATCTGGAGCCTTTGGAGCAACTGGGTTTGCCCTGAGTGGCTCTGTTGGACACAGGAAAGGACTAATTCTTAGTAGGCCAATGTCTATTGAACCTGGGTGGCTGCACGCGCAAGAAATCTTTTACAGTTTGCATAGATTTAGCTTTGTCTTCCATTTTCTTTGAAACCTCTTTTGCCTTATTACCAAACAGACTGTCCTGCTGTAAAGGGGCATCCAACAATTTAGCTTTAACATGATCAGGCAGATTTTGCTCTTTGAGCCAGGCATGCCTTCTTATCACAGATCCAGTTACGGCGGGCCTGCAAGATGCCTCCAAGGAATCAAAACCACATTGCAAAGTATGCTTTCCAACCTGTTCTGCTGAATGCAATAAATCCTGTAACTCTTTATTTTCCACACAATCAGAAATCAACATAATTTTCTGTTTCAGTAAGCCCATAACATGCTGTTGATATTTAAGCATATAAAACTGGCAGCTTAAAGCCCTGACTGCCAAGGTTGCAGACTTATGAACCTTCTTACCCCATCTATCCAGCACCCTGGAGTCTCATAGGTTCATAGGTAGGTACTAGGCTATCTGCCCGAGGGCATTCTTAAGCCTAGCCAGAGTGTGTCGGCTTTCGCTGCCCCATTGATTAATTAACTGAGCCTCTGTCAAGCAGAGCCAATGAAGTGATCCCAGGGGTGTATTTTCTGTTACCCATCCACTCGTCAAGGCTTCTCTTGAAGAGTGTTAGTGAGGGACTCTGCCTAATGTAGTTAGGAATTTTGTTCCAAAGCATGGGGAGTCTCTGTGACAGGAATCTATCCCTTCAGCATGTTCTATTTATTGTTGTGGCGAGGTTTATCTCACTAGAGCATGTGGCTTGCAGTGACTTGGATTTCTTTAGGTGGAGCATGTCCATCAATTCTGAGTTGAATTGGACATGGCTTTGTAAGTCAGGCAGAGATCACCTCTGAGTAAGTGATATGCCACTGAGTACAGCTGGAGTTTTTTCAGTCGGGCTGCACAGGACATATGTTTGAGGCCAGTAATCCTCTTGGTGAGGTGCTTTTTTGGTCTTTCCAGCTGTTGGAAGTGTCTTGTGAGGTACATCCCAAATGGGGCATTGTACTCTATGATGGGTCTGATGAGTGACGAGTAGAGGGAACTATAACCTCTTTATTTCTAGATGCGAACCCCTTAGTAATTAGATGGGCCACACAGAAGGATTTCCTAACTACTTTGGCAATATGATTGTCAAAGGAGAGATTACTATCTACCTAGGTCCCCAGATCTCTTATTACCTCTTCTGTATTAAGGGGGCTGCCGCCTATGTGGTAATTCGTGGGTGTTTTGTTTTTCCCAAATGGGATGACTATGCATTTCTTGGCATTTAGCTTGAGGCCATGACTTTGACACCTGGTGTCTGTCTCAGTAAGGCCTTTTTGAAGGATGTCCGTGTCAGCCGGAGAGTCAATTATGGCTCCCAGTTTTCAGTCATCGGTGAACTTGGTTAACCATAGTCCTCCTGTGTTTGCCTGTACTTCGGAGAAATATATGCTGAACAGTAGGGGTCCCAGAACCAAGCCTTGTGGGACACCACTTGTGACTGGTTTAGAGTCAGACCTGGAGCCCGCTATTCTTACCGTGTGAGTTCTGTCTGTAAGCCAGTTGGCAACCCATCTTGTGACGTAGGGGGTTATGTTCAGGCTGGTGAGTTTTTCTATAATAATGGTACCGCAGTAGTGGTGTTGCGATAGCATTGTCACCTCACAGCAAGACGTTGTCCCGTTCGATTCTCAGCTAGAGCGTCTTGTGTGTGGAGGCATGCGTGAATGAGCATGCCTTCATTGAAGGTTGTGCGTCAGGGCTGGTGACTCGACACGTAAAAATCCACTACCAAACATTAGCGGACCGGAGTTCTGCTGTGGCGACCCCTAACCGTGATAAGCCGAAAGACACAACAACAACAACCCGAGTGAGGAATGGTATTGAATGCCTTGGCGAGATCAAGGTAGGCTGTGTGAACCACCTTTCCCTCGTCTATGGCCTTGGTGACTGTCTCGAAGAAGTCAACCAGGTTTAGTAGGCATGATCTGCCCTTAACAAAGCCAAACTGCATTGGGTCAAGTGTTTGGAGGTTCCCAATGCCTCTGTTAATGAGTTCCACGATGATGCGCTCCATAACCTTGCAGACCAGGCTAGTCAGGCTTATGGGGCGATAGTTACCAGGGTCAGTTGTGGCCCCTCCTTTGTGGAGCGGAATAACCGTTGCTGTGTGCCATTCTATGGGCATGGAGCCTATGGAGAGGCTGAGGTTGAACAGCGTGTTTAGGTGGGGGGTTAGTTCATTCTGTAGTGCATGCAAGATGCAGCCTAGGACACCATCTGGCCCCATTGATGCTGTGCTTTTGAAAGGGCTGTTTTCACCTGTGCTTCTGTAATTTCCGGGACACTACACTTTTCCGGTATTGTTGTGGGCCCTTTTGAAGGAGAGCGGGAGGTGAAGTTTGCACTAAATCTATTTGCCAAGATGTTGGCAATATCAGTAGGTTCAGTATATTTTGTGCTATTTTGCACTAGCTCAGAGCATATTTGCGAGTTGCCACTTAGATTCTTGACATAGCTAAAGAAGTCTTTGTGGTTATCTTTCGAATCCTTGGCTATTTTTCTTTCGAAGTTAGCCTTGGATGATTTTATGAGGGACCTTAGTTTATTACTGATACTGATCAGGGATGTCTTTCTTTCTTGGGATTTGCTTTTTTTCTGAACTAGTTTCCTCCTTCTGTTGTATAACCTGTTTATGGCAGGGGTCCACCAGACTGCTTTCCTTCTCTTAGGGGATGAGTCTTTGTCTTGCTAAGGATGGCATGATCCATGCATCCTTGCAGGTGCTCATAGAGTGCAATTGTAAAGGATTCTGCATCTTTGGCAGTGTTACCCTTTAGTGTGGGGGCTGTGAAACTTACCACCTCTGCCTTAAGTAAGGTGAAGTTTGCTTTAGAAAAGTTTTTCACTGTGGTTTCCTTGGTTGGGGGTGGTGGTGGGGTGTGGACATCCAGGGTGATTAGTTTATGGTCTGATCTAACCAGTGACGGGTTGACCTCCGGTATGGAACACCTGTCGCCCATGCTGGTGATGACCAGGTCCAATATGTTGTGGCCTCTGGTAGGAGAGTTTACCAGCTGATCCACGGCATTTGAGTTGATAAATTCCAGGAAGCGCTGAGCCTGGGAGTTTGTACTCAAGTAGTTTTCCCAGTTAATGGTAGGGTAATTGAAATTGCCCAATATCAGGGTGTTAGGTAGGACCTTCATGTTTTCCAGCGTCTCCAGAAAGGTGGAGTGGTGGTCCTGGGTCATGGAGGGTGATCTGTAGCAGGCCACAATTTGCATTGCTGATTTGCCTGATGTTAGTTGCACATGGATGATCTCAGAGGTATCAAGCTGCGCCACTAACCTGGAGGTGTGAGTATCCTTGATGAATATAGATACACCCCCTCCTTTTGTGTTTCGGTTCGTGTTCTGTAGCCAAAATGAGTGGTATGAGTTGTAGCCCAGCAGTGCTGGAGTGCTCTCTGGAGCCTTGAACCATGTTTCAGTTACTGCACAGATGTCGATGTTCTCCATACTTAGAAGTGCTTCGAGCGCATGCATTTTGAGATTTAGACTCCTGGTGCTGAGTAGCATAACCCTCATTTTTTTACATGTGCTGTTTACGGTGGTGGGTTTGAATTTTGAGCCTTGCCTAAAAAAGGCACTATGGGGGCAGCAAGAGCCTTGGCCAATATTCGAAAGCCAAGGGGTGACAGGTGCAAGCCGTCTCTTGCGAAGCAACGCGGCTTGTCGAGCATGTCATCCCAGGCTGACAGACAATGGATCCCCTTTGAATGACACCAGAAGCTTAGCCAATTGTTGAAATTGATCATTTTTTCTTTATACTGAGGTATCATTCTTGGTGAGGGTATGATGCTACTCGGGGTCAAGGTCATACCCACCTGGGCTACATGATCAGAGAGCTCTTCCATGCCTCTTTTCATGTAGTCCAGGGAGGTACATTTCAGGTCATTCACACCAACATGAACAATGACAGAGTCATATTTGTACTTGTTCTGGAGTGACCTGAGTGCTTGTGTTATGTGGCGGATTTTGGCTCCCGATAGGCAGCTAACAGTAACCTTCTCCTTGTCCAGCTTAGTGAGTGGGGAGTCAGTGTGCCTGACTATTGAGTTACCTATTACTAGTGTGTTGGGTATGTTATTTCGCCTTAAGGGCTGTGATTGTGCAGCACATTGATTTTGTATTTTTATGTGTTGTCTGGTTTGTGATGGGAGGTGCAGGTTTTGTGGGTGTCTGCTTTGGAGCTCTCTGATGCTTTTGCAGGTTTTTATTTAGAGCCTCCGAGTATGATTTTGTGTATTTATGTGTATTTTTTGCCAGTGCTGGTTTAGTAGGTCTATGTGAGGCTGGAGGTGTGGTGCAAGTGTTAACCTTCTCCTCATGACTGTTTGTTCCAGTCTTGGGTGGAGAGACCTTAGTGTCCAGTTTGGCTGTATAATTACATCTCTCGCATATGTTAGTGTTTTGTGGTAGGAGGAGAGGGCTGTCTGTGTACATGAGGCAGTTGTAACATTGCCTCAAGATACCCAGATTCACCAGCTGGACTGGAGAGTACACCTGAAGTTGCCCTTTGGTCATGCCTGAATAGTAGGGTGAGCTGCTTAGTCACTTGGTTGGTGACGGTGGATAAAGAGCCTTGCCCTGTTGGGCAGTCAAGTGTCGGGGTATATTAGTGCTTGCTATTAGGTCTGAGCAAGTGCTGGACTGTAGGATACTTTTTGAGTGCTTAGGTTAAGAGTTAGACTAGTTTCAAGTGAAAAACTGAAGAGAAGACTTAGTGGAGCTGGGAATAATTTAATGCTAGCTAAACAGTGCTGCCCAGCGCACAAAACCATGCAAACGCAGTTTTTAAACTATTAACGTCTGGGCTGGAACCACTCCTCCAGGGACAGATGGCTGCTCAAAGTTCCCCTCTCTCACAGGTGAACAGAGAAACTTCCCTCTATCCAAGTAAGCTATGGGCAACTCAGAAACTTGTAACACAGCCCTGAATTCAGCACTAGCCTGAAAACTGGACTATACTAGCTTAGAAAGGTGGGAAACAAGAAAAACATTTTTTTTTAAAAGATAAGGCAAAAACAGTAAAAAGTACACTTAAAACAGCTTTAAACGACTACAAGCAATCAGAAAAGGCTATCACACTTTAGTGTGCAGCCTACAACAGTTAAACAATTTATTTAAACAAAAAACAACTTTTTAAAAGTGCAGGCAGTCAAATAAGTACAATATGAGAAAAAAACAAGCTTTTAAATCACAATAAGTGCTGGAAAAATCTGCGTTTAGGTGGAAAACAGTTAAGTACAGCAAGAAAATACAGAAAACTAATACTCAATCACTCCAAAGTCTCTCTTTTAAGCTAGAAGGCTTGTATCAGTTTAAGGCTTTCTAGTGCTTTCCAGTAGGTTAGTTACAGGAAAGATGGGAAACAAGCGCAGATGTGGTCTTTTAAACCAGAAAGTTGAAAGAGATGGACAACTTCCCGAATGATCAATAAACTATAATTCCTGGGCCAAGAACCACTCCTCTTGTGGTAGACAGGCTACCTAGTACTTACCACTCCCACTGATAAGCTAGAAGGCTGCACTCCAACACAAAGGCTTGGGGGGCTCAGAAGCTTACAAACAGTCCTGGATACAGCAAATCTGTACCTAAATGAATCCAAAAAGAGGGGTAGGATTTTTGGCTGTAGAAGCCTTAACACCCTTGTGACCCTGAGAAATAGTTTCAGGGTCAGCAGCAGGATTTTTGAAAAGAAATTTGTGGGAGTCAGGAACCCTGTAATATCTGTCTGGCTTACTAGGAGCCGGAGGCAGGGAATCAGGAGCCATGCTTGATTCCGAGAACACATCATCAACAATGTCTAATACAGGAGGTATTGCCAAAGGCCTATGCTGAGGAAGAAGAAGAAAATCCCAAAGCCTCTTTTTGGATTCAGAGAAGTCCTGACTCTCCCAGTGAAAATGTTCCCTTAAAGTATGCCAAGTCTCTCCAAAAGAGTAATCCTCAGGAGGAGAAGCATAAGGGATGGATTCCTCTGTATTAGAGTCCTCATAAGGTGGAATAGAAAATTCCTGATCAGAAGAGGAATCAGAAGAAATGGAAACCTGATCTGAAGATTCATAATCAGTGCCTTGCCTAAGCCTCTTAGCAGGGGGAGTTGGGAACCCCTGATCAAGGTAATTAAATCCTCAGCCATTTTGATAATTTGTTTTTTAGGCATAGGGGCCTGAGCACGTGGCTCATGCGTCAGTTTCTTAGACGTAGAAGCAGATTTTTGGCTTTGTTTTTGATGATGGCGTTGGTTTAACATACAAATGTTGAGGCCTGAAAACACCCTCAGAAGCTGGTGCCTGCTCAGCAGCTCTGGACCCATCCAAGGGAGAGACATCCGCACGTTCAATACTTGCAGAATCTTGCTGCATACCGGACTTCGCATGGGTCTCAGTAGAGGCCTGCGACTCAAAAGTAGCGGGCATCAGGGGCTGGGAAAGCACCTCATTGAGTACCGGCGAACCAGCGACTGGCTTAGGAGAAGCTTCATCATCGGATTTGGACCTTGACAGTCTGTCTCTGTCTTTTTCCTTGCGTTTTTTGTGATTTCCGGTAGTCAGATTGCTAACCAACGACATTTCAGGATAGTTACATCTTGATCCAAAATATTTAGAAGCAAAAATATACCGACGCTTAATAGTGCGTTGGTTAAATTTAGCACAAAACTGACAGCAAGGCACATTGTGATCAGGGCCTAGGCAAGGAATACAGTACAAATGAAAATCCTTATGAGGTATTTGCTTCCCACAAGTAATGCAATTATTAACTTTTACTGACATTGGTAAGGAACAAGAAAAAGTTTCCCCAATGGGGTACTTAGCTTTAGTTTGAAGACTTTGGTTCTGAAACTCGAAAACGAAAATTTCAGGAGTCGGCTGACCAGCACTTGCAAACTGCTTCTGCTTCGGGCACCACACGGCAAGAAAGACTGACTAAAATGGAGTTGGCTGCATGTTTTATACCCCTGATGACCTGACGTCATGGAAGAGGAGACAGCAACCGATGCAGGACCCAAGACTTTGTTATACAGGCCGACTGAGGGCAACTTGCCAGCAGATTACCCAAATGTAATGACTGCAACAGTGAAACATGAAGAACATCAATCTAAAATGAACTTCAGACTTAGGAAATCTTGACATAGCCTCAAATGACCATGCTATTGGCTTTAATGAAGTACTGAGAAAGAAGAAGACCCTGTGATTCAAAAAGACACTTTTTTAAAGCACTGGCTAACAGATATATACTCATCATGTCACTCAGTCTGCAAGGAAGGCTTTCACAGTGGATAACATTAGGAATTTCTTTTACACATTTCCTTCTTGTTTCCACACTCATGGGTATGAGTATTAAGTGCACCTAGCCCCAGTGTCACTGAATTCAACCCCCTCCCCCAATTTCCTGAGTGGTCATAGCCTGTTAGATAGGGAAAAAAAAACACAACATACAGAAGCATAAGTTGTTCAACTGCAGAAAAATAGACCTGCAGTCACAGGGTCAATAAGCAATCCACACAGAAATTTTTCTCGTACATCATCGTGTATGGTGGCGGTGGGGACACATTTCTTATATCTGACTTCAGAAGTATTTTGTAATGCATTACTGTTGGGAAAAATATCAGGAAGAGAAAATTAAATACTTGGGATGCCATAGCTGGACGGCCAGTGAAAGGCAAGGCCAAGAAGATCAAATTTTGATGCATGTAGGTGTAAAAGGTGACCTGGCTCATGTAATCTCAGCCCAAGCCATAACTTGCAGTGAATGTGTGAAATGAGAACTGAGCGCTATGACACAAACATCCGCACTGCAGACATTTTTGAAGCAGCACTTAAAGTAGCCATGCTCCAGGGGGACTGGCATTTGAATAAAGCATCTTCCCATGAGAAGTTTATCATATGATATTAAAAGACAAGGAAGATGACGGCTACATGGCATTGGGTCAAGTCCTGACTACGATGCCCTGGGATAAATTAATGACCTCAGCATTGATGGAGTCAACAGCAGATGGTGGCAGAAAGTGGCTGATGGGCATTCATCCATTCTGGGGTTAGGTAGCAGTACAGACTGCTGCAATGCAACACCTACTGGAAAGAAATTCACATCATTCATAGGCCAGAGACACGTGCTGTAGTGTAGTACCTGATGGAATAAAATGTATATCATGCATGGGTCAGAGACGTGTTGCACTGCAGCAACTACTGGAAAGAAATGCATATCATCCATGGGTCAGAGATGTGCTGCAGTGCAGTACCTAATGGAATATAATGCATATCATGCATGGGGCAAAGACATGTGCTGCACCTAATGGACTGACAAAGGCATTTCATGCATGGACCAGAGACCTTACATGTGATCTGCACTGTGAAGCTATGTATATGATAACCTTTCATCTCAAGAGTGTGGCTGCATGCATATGCATCAGGAAAGGAGATTTCACACACAAGAGATCATGCATGTACCCATAGAAAAGAGTTGAACAGGCAGTGCATGGGTAAGGTTTTAAGAGCTATTTTACCTTCTGAATTGTGTTTATGAACAGAAAAGAAAAGAAAAGTACAGTTGTGTACACATACCATAAATGTAGATGTTCGAGTGTATTCACTGTTGCAGTCATTACATTTTGGTAATCTGCTTGCAGGTAGCCCTCAGTTGGCTTGATTAACAAAGTCTTAGGTCCTGCGTCAGATGCTGTCCCTTCTTCCATGACATCAGGGGTATAAAACATGCAGCCAATGCCATTACATCAGTTTTTCTTGCCCCAGATGTCAGGTGTCCCCCTAATGGGAAGCAATTAAATATAAAAGTACAAAGATATACCTCCAACAAAAAAGCAAATACACCAAAAAGGCTTTTAAGCATAGTAAAGGAAAGTAGAGGTATAGCCAAAAGAAGTTAGGGGGCAGGAGGGAGGGTAACCAGGACTGCAACAGTAAATACACTCAAACATCTACAATTATGGTAAGTGTACACAACTGTACCATGTTCTTCGTGTTTCACTGTTGCAGTCATTACATTTGGGTAGATTCCCAAAGCTATGGTTGGGAGAAGGAATTTAGATAGCATTAGGGCCAACTATAAGGCCCTGCAAGACTGCAATAGCAAAGCCAGCTCTGGATTTAGAGAAAATTGGCAAATGATATAGCTTGGTGAAAGTATGTACAGAACTCCAGGTAGCAGCTTCTAGGATGTCCCTGGTAGGGACACCTCTGAGAAAGGCTGTGGAGGTATATGCGGCCCTGGTGGAGTGAGGTCTGATCCCCTGGGGGATAGGTTTTCCATGGTACTTATAGCAGAAATGAATGCAATGGCTTATCCATTTAGAAATCGTTTGCTTTGAAATAGCCTTCCCCTCTGCCCCTGCAGCAAATGCCACCAGCAGTTGTTCAGATTTCCTTTGAGATTTAGTCCTGTCCAAGTAGAATCTAAGAACACTCTCTGTATGCTGGAAAAACAAGGAATTCACTCGAGTGATGAGAACACAATTTATTCCACAATGTGATAAAAACTCCACAGCATTAGCAGCATATACTTTCAAGTGAAACCCGAAGGCAGCTCGGTGCCATTAAGCTTGACTCGTAGAGCTCATTTCCACTTAAGCTTAAATATAAAGTTGTGTCTATTTGACCATAAAATTGTTTGTGTCTGGCAAGGTATTTTATTCTCAGAGGAACAACTCTTAAATAAGAGGTATCTGATAAAGGCATCCGCTGAAAACAAAGATGAAGATTGCATCATTTAATGCAAGGAGATTTGAAGCAAAGAAGATTGCCAACAAAAAAGTTCTTTCAACCATTGTAGAATTCTGAAGAAGTCCGGATGGACAAAAGCGCTCGTCTGTGGATATTGTGTTACTGTGGAGTATACATTTTATTTTGTATATGCTGCTAATGCTGTGGAGTTTTTATCACATCGTGGAATAAATTGTGTTTTCATCACTCGAGTGAATTCCTTGTTTTTCCTGCATACAAAGAGTGTTCTTGGTGTCAGTTTGTTTCTCTCTGTGCCGGTTTTTGTTTCAAGTAGAATCTAAGTTGTCTGTGCACATCTAAGGAATGCAGTATCCGTTCCCCTTTGTTCTGTGGATTGGGAAAGAAGGTTGGCAAATTAATGGACTGATTAAGAGCCACACTGGATACCACCTTGGGAATGAAGGATGGATTGGTTCTGAGGGACACGCTGTCCGCATGAAAGATGATGAAAGGCTCCACTGCCATAAGGGCCTGTAATTCAAATACCCTTCTAGCTGAAGTGATTGCTAAAAGGACAGCTGTTTTCCAAGAAATAAATTTTAAGTCTGCAGTAGCAGCTGGCTCGAAAGGAGGTAGAGTGAGTTTCTCCAAGACAAAGTTAAGGTCCCAGGCTGGGGTTGGAGCTCTCCTGGGTGGTCTCAAATTTTGGCCCCTCTGAGAAACTGCTTGAGCAGTGGATGAGAGAAGAGGGGAGGTTCTGCATTATAATGAGCTGAAATGGGTGAGGCGTGGATTTTAATGGAGGAAAAAGACAGGCCCTTGTGAAGCATCTCAGTTAAGTATTGTAAAATCTGAGGTGAATTGGGCGCTGCTATGCTCATCCCTTGAGATTGGTTCCAAGCACAGAATCTTTTCCATTTTTCAGCATAAGATTTTCTAGTACTAGGCCTCCTTGCCTCTAAAATGATATCCATCACAGGTTTGCTGAGGGATGGTAAAGGAGAGTTTAAGTAATTAGCCAGGCTGCAAGTTTCAGTGTTAGAAGCTGAGGGTGCAGAATCTGGTTCTCCTGCTGAGACAGCAGGAAAGGAGTCTGAGGCAGATGCAATGGAGATAACTGTGACACACTGTGCAGGAGGGGGTAACAGTGTTGGCGAGGCCAGTCTGGAGCAATCAAAATCATCCTTGATTTCTCCTGTTTGATTTTTTAGTAGTACTTTGGAGAGCAGAGGCAGAGGGGGGAAGGCATAGACTGATAGGTTTTTCCAGCTGAAGGACAAAGCATCCACTTTCCAGGCTTGTTTGTGGGGAGCCCTTGTGCAAAATTTGTCCAATTGGTGGTTCTGGGGAGATGCAAACAGGTCTATATCTGGGCTCCCCCATTTGCTTGTCAATATGTTAAAAATCCTTGGTTCCAGTTTCCACTCATGTGGGTAAATGAGGTTTCTGCTTAGTCCGTCTGCCAGTGTATTTAATTTTCCTGGCAGGAATTCAGCTTGTAGGTGCACTTGGTAGCTCAAGGCTGTGTTCCACAATGCCATGGCTAATCTGCAGAGGGGGCAAGAATGTGTACTCCCCTGCTTGTTTATGTACCACATAACAGTGGTCATTAGTTGTCCTGGAAGAATGTGGTCCTTGAAGGCTGTCAGAGCAATCTGTACAGCTAACATTTCTTTTTGATTGATATGCAGGTGCATTTGACTTGGGTTCCATTTGCCCTGAGTGCACTTCCCTGCCAGGTGAGCCCCCCATGCATAGTCTGATGCATCTGTTGTTAGGGCTTGGCCAGCAGGGGGCAGTGAGAAAGATAGTCCCTTGTTTCGGTGGCAGGCCTCTGCCCACCAAAGGAACTCTAGGCGTAGGCAAGGTATGATAGGAATCATTGTTTCTAGGTCTTGAGAATGTTGACACCATAGGCTTTTTAGATACCACTGTAGTTTCCTTATATGCAGTCTTGCATATGGAATTAAAAGAATGCAGGAGGCCATGAAACCCAAGGCTTGCAGTATTTGTCTTGCAGATAGCAGGGTTTTTGTGGCCACTTGTTTGAAGTAGGTTGTCAAATGAATTTGCTTTTCTGGCATGAGGTAAGCCATCTGGGAAGTTGTATTCAAGCTTGCTCCCAGGAATATAATTTGTTGACAGGGTACCAGTTGTGATTTCTTTTCGTTTATGGTGTACCCCAAACAAGTTAGAACCATTTTTACAAAGGCCAGATGATTCAAAAGTATGTCCTGGCTTTCTGCCTGAATTAGACAATCGTCCAGGTATGGATATATTTGAATATTTTTTGCCTGCAAAATGCAATAACTGGAGCTAGGCACTTTGTGAATACCCTGGGTGCAGTAGATAAGCCATAGGGCAGTGCAGAGAACTGATAGTGCGTGTAGCCTGCTTTGAAGTGTAGGTATCTTCTGCAAGACTCCCTGATTGGGATGTGCAGGTATGCTTCTTTTAAATCTAGTGTTGCCAACCAGGCATTTTGCCTAGCATAGGAAGTAATTGGTGAAGAGTCAGCATCTTGAATTTTGGAATCTCCAAAAAGGTGTTTAGAGTAGACAGGTCCAGGATAGGACGCCATGAATTGTCTTTTCTGGGTACCAGGAAAAGTCTGGAGTATAAACCTTGTCCCTTTTCCTCTTCTGGTACCAGTTGAATAGCCCCCATGCTTAAGAGAGAAAGTACTTGTTTTTGGGCCTCTGCCCACTGATTTGGGGGTAGGTCCGGCCACCCACTTGGTGTTGGCAACGTGTGGAAGTGAAATCTGTATCCCTGGGACACTATATTTAAAACCCATTTGTCCTGGGTAATGAGTTCCCAATTCTTTGCATGAAGAGCAATCGTTCCCCCCAAAGGGGCAGTCAGTTGATAAGTGCTTGGAAAATTTAAAAGGAAGTCATTGAGACAGTTTACCAAGGGGGAGTCTTATTATTCCCAGATTTGGAAACAGAGGCCCCCACTGCTTAGTTCTGTGAGTCCCCTGGGACTGAAACCTGGGGTTTTTACTATGTCTGGGTTTGGCTTGAGAAGACCTGGAAGGGGCTGAAAAGGACCAATTCTTAGAAGGCCAGTGCCTACTAAATCTAGGAGGCTGAACTTGTAAAAAAATCTTTAACAGTTTGCATAGATTTAGCTTTATCTTCCATCTTTTTAAGAACTTCCTCAGCCTTGTTGCCAAACAGGCGGTCCTGATTTAAAGGAGCATCCAACAATTTAGCTTTAACATGATCAGGCAAAGATTGCTCCTTAAGCCAAGCATGCCTTCTGAGCACAGACCCAGTAACAGCAGCCCGGCAAGAGGCCTCTAATGAATCAAAACCACATTGCAAAGTATGTTAAATCCTGTAATTCTTTATTTTCCACACAGTCAGGAATCAACATCATTTTCTGTTGAAGCAGTCCAATAACATGTTGTTGATACTTTAATATATGAAACTGGCAGTTTAAAGCCCTAATGGCCAAGGTTGCAGAAATGTAAACCTTCTTACCCCATCTATCCAGCGCCCTGGAGTCTCTATCAGAAGGGGTAGGATTTTTAGCAGTAGAAGCCTTAATGCCATTGGGCCCCTGTGAAATCGTCTGGATCTGCAGTAGAATTTTTGAAAAGGAACTTGTGGGACTCAGGGAACCTGTAGTATCTATCAGGTTTTCTGGGAGCAGGAGGCAGGGAATCAGGGGCCAAACTTGATTCCGAAAAAGCATCAACAACAATGTCTAGTACATGAGGAATAGCTAAAGGCCTATGCTGAGGTAGGAGAAGGAAATCCCTAAGCCTCTTTTTGAATCAGAAAAATCCTGGCTTTCCCAGTGGAAATGCTCCGTTAGAGTATGTAATGTTTCCCCAAAAGGAAAATCCTCAGGAGGGGAAGCAGAGGTAATGGAGTCCTCTGCATCAGAATCTTCATAAGTAGGTAAGGGCAAATCCAGATAATCAGAAGAATGAGAAAAAACAGAATCCTGATCAGATGATTCATAATCAACTTCAGTCCTAGGCCTCTTAGAAGGGGGGGTTGGCTACCCCTGATTAGAGTTACTAAATCTTCAGCCATTCTTATCATTTGTTTTTTTAGGCATAGAGGCCTGAGCATGTGGCCTGGGCATCATTTTTTTAGACATGGATCAAGATTTAGGCCTAAGTAAAGAAGGAGACGTCGATTTAATAAGCAAGTCCGTAGGCCTGAATGCACCCTCAGAAGCCGGTGCCTGCACAGCGGCTCCGGTCCCATCCAAGGTAGAGACATCCATGGGTTCCATAGTTGAAACATCACGTGGCATACCGGACTCTGAATGGGTCTCAGTAGAGGCCTGTGAATCAGAAGTAGCGGGTATCAGGGGCTGCAAAGGCGCCTCAATGAGTACCGGCGAACTGGCGACTGGCTTAGAAGCGTCGCCAGCAGTTTTGGACCTCGGCGGCCTGTCTCTGTTTTTATCTTTGCATTTTTTTGGAATCCCGGTAGTCGGATAGCTTACCGATGACATTTCTGGATAACTGAACCGAGAACCAAAATATTTAGAGGCGAAAATATACAGATGATGGATAGTTGTTGTTGTGTCTTTCAGCTTTTCACAGTTAGGGGTCGCCACAGCGGAACTCCGGTCCGCTAATGATTGGCAGTTGATTTTTACGTGCTGAGTTGCTGGCCCTAACGCACAACCTTCAACAAAGGTACGCCCATTCACGCATGTCTCCACAGAAGATGCTCTAGCTGAGAATCAAACGGGACAACGTCTTGCTGTGAGGCGACAACTCTACCGCAGCACCACCACCGCGGCATACAGACAACGGATAGTGCGCTGATTAAATAAAGCACAAAACCGACAGCAAGGTACGTAGTGGTCAGGGCCTAGGCAAGAAATACAGTTTGAATGAAAATCTTTATGAGGTATTTGCTTTCCACAAGTAATGCAATTACTAACTTTTACTGAGGTACTTGGCTTTAGTTGAAGACTTCGGTTCTGAAACTTGAAAACGAAAATTTCAGGAGTCGGCCGACCGGCACTTGTGAACTGCTTCTGCTTCGGCACTGCACGGCAAGAAAGACTGATGTAATGGCGTCGGCTGCATGTTTTATACCCCTGATGACCTGACGTCATGGAAGAAGGGACAGCAACCGACACAGGACCCAAGACTTTGTTAATCAGGCCGACTGTGGGCTACCTGCAAGCAGATAACCCACATGTAATGACTGCAACAGTGAAACACGAAGAACATCGAAAAGAAAAGAAAGGAGATCAGTGAACAGACTAATTTAAGGAGAATTCTGACACCACTTTTGGAAATAAATGTTTGCCACTAAGGGATGCCTAATCTTTGTGAAAGGCCAAATAAGGTTCCCCATAAAGTCCTTGGAGTTCAGAGATGTTATGACTATATGTCATGGCAACCAAGACCACAGTCTTTGATGAGAAAACCTTCAGGGCCTTTGAATCACCCAGTTCAAGCAGGAAAGGGCAAGCATGTCGATCAAGAATTTCAAGTCCCAGGAATTTGCACGTGTGGATGAAGCTGCAGAAGCCCCTTTAATGAAATGCTGAACCAGCCAATTTTGCACCACATTTCCTCTCTAGCCACAAGGTCATGATGGGCTTTAAAACCAGACATGAATCCCACTGTTAAAGTCATTGTTTATGACTCTGACTGCTATTCCTGCTTAAAGAGCTGTATTGATAATGAAGCTCCCATCTGCACCAAATACACTGAGAATTTTAAAAACAAACCCTTGTGATAGAATACCTATATAAAACAAAAGGAAAACAATACTTAATGCTTATAAGAAATCTCATTCTACTTACGTCAACAGCACATTTAAGTAAACTAGTACAGAGCTTTAGGGAACTACTAGGAAGTATAAACTGAATATGAACCTAATAACCACTAATACCAAAAATAACTAAAAATCTTTCTTTCACCACGTCTGGAAGTTAAGAACTAGCACCCAACAAAGACTGGAACTAGTCCACGATAATACTGCTCACTCTGATTCAAAGGAAATAGCTAACAGCCTAGCTGTTTGGTGAGAAATCCAATGCTTGGTAAATTCTGGTCCAGAATAATAAAAAGAGTTGACGCTAAAGGATCAAAAAGTGTTGAGGCTATGACTGCGTGGTCAACACAAGCCAGTAATCCTTGTGGTAACTTTTCTGACACCTTCTGCTTTAAACACCAAAAGCCAGAAGGATCATCAAGCCCTACTTTCATGGTTTGTATTTATGCTGTAAATCAAGATCAAATGAGTTTTTGCCTTGCTGCTCCATGGGATGATTCTGTCCTCTCCAAGCTTACCTTAGGACACCTAATTTACTCTTTGACATGTGTACCTAGTTCACGAATTTAGTGCAAATTTTACTCCATCCACAGTTATCACTGTTTCACTGACTCCCCAGTCACAGCCACCCACTTTAATTGCAATGGAACAAGTCCTGTCATCCTCCTCAAAAGCTAGGAACACCTCATCCATGGGCCCAGAAATCATACTAGGTTACCTTATTATTAGTGTCAAATATGGCCTATCTGAACCCATCCCAAACCTCTTTAATTTAGGCCTCTCTATACTGTAATGCTTTTGGACAATGATGGGTCAACAACAGACTATGGCAACCAGACATATTAAGTCTCACTACCCTCATATGTAAAGTGATGTAATGTATTATCTCTAACCTCATTAATGTGGATACTGAAAACTTGTTAACTCTGTGCCCATATTAATTCAGCTTTATCAAGGAATGTCCTGTCTCTCTAAGTTTAGTAATTTATTTGAAAAAGTCACCAAAGAAGTGGATAGTGGTTACACAGTACATACAGCATATCTGGACCTGGTTAAGGCCTTGGGCACTACTACCCATGCAGCCATTATTGACAAACTTGCAAATCTGAATATAAATCCTTATGTTGTGCACTGGATAGATAACTCATTGTCTGATAGATCCTATATGGTTAAGGTTGCAGAGTTTCCATTTTGGAAAGTAAAAATATTACCAGTGATGTATCACAGGGCTTAGTTTTGGTTCCTTTCCTATTTCACATCTATTTCTCAGGCCTTCAGGCCAACACTCCTGGTCTATGGTTATCTAAATTTAGAGATGGCAGTAAATTGGGAGTTGTCATTTGATCTTCCAGTGATTCACAAATGTTCCAAAATGGTCTCAAATTAAATATGAAAAATATAGTACAGTTAATTTTGGTAAACAGAATGTTTTCCCATACCATATAGGTGACACATCCCTCCAGACACTGTCATAAAGAGATCTATACACGCTTGTTGATAATTCCTTATCTCCTGACCATCACATTACTGGTGTAATTAGGAAAATCTTCTATGTAATTCATCTAATTTCAAAAAGCATCTCCTTAAGATTCAAAGAAGTTTGAATTCCCCCTTTTGTCTTACCGAATGAGACCCATTATTTAACAAAATACCCTTTTAGGCATGTATCTCTCTAAACATATAAATCAACTTGAGAGACATTAAGAGGTTCTTAACTAAAAGTGGCCACAAAAATCTTAATTATCAGGACAGACTAGCAGCCCTCTCTCTATATTCTGTTTCTTACAGACTTCTTTGTGGTGATCTGTGCTTATCTTTTCAAGCCATGAAAGATCCAATCCTATTCAACCTTCTATTCCTTCACAGAACAAATGGTTACGCAAATACCAGGTTAAAGGAACTAAATCTTCATCAACAAATAAATAAGTCATGTTGGCATGATATATTCATATCCAAATGCATCACCCACCTCTGGAACAAACTTCCACTACATGTCAAGTAGAGTAGCACCCTTGCCACTTTCAAAGTAAACCTTGATAACTGGACGGGCATTCTCAAATTCTCTCCAAGTCAACCCTGTACTGCTCTCCTTGAGGTAGGAGGAAAACATTGAATATGAGTTATTGGCTAGGCTTGTGATGATTTGCAAACCTGACTGGATACTTCCCACACTGACCTATAAACCTATAAACATATGTACCTTAAGTATGTAATAACTGAAAGCCAATTGATATAGATTTATAAGGCAAGTCATAGCTGAAGATGTCCTGAATGTTGATGGACTATTGTGGCAAAAGATAACTTTCTGTCCAAAGAGCAAACCTCTTCCACTTAAAATATGTACAATCTGGAAAGGCTCCTGGTAGCCTCAGTTACCGCCTAGACTCTTGACTGAAGGTCTGGCTGCAGAAATGGATCTAAGATCCACACCCTGTACTGGAGATGAATCTCATCCTGCCAAGCAGAACTTCATTGATTTCTACTGACAAGCTTCCTGCCCTGTCAGGGATATTACAGGCCAAAACTACATGTACCACAGGGCAATAACAACAATTACTGGTCTTTCTTTTTCAAATTTAGTAATGAGGTACTGAATCACAGAAAAGAAGGAAAGACGTACAGGAATATTCTCTGCCATGCGAGAGAGGAAGCATCCAAAAACCTGTCAAAGCTTTTGACACAATTACCCACTCAAGCATAGTAGAAATGCTAAATAAAACTGGGAATAAACTCCTATGCCACTGCCGGATTGCCAACTGGCTCACAGATAGGACACAGATAATCAAAATAACAGAAGTTACCTCCAGAAAGAGACCAGTCACTAGTGGAGTCCCCCAGGGATATGTGCTGGGGCCTCTCCTGTTTGTCATCTGCTTTTCCGAAGAAAAAGTCAAGACAAAAGGGCTCTGGCTGACTAAGTTTGCAGATGACTGCAAGCTAGAAGCAGTCACTGAATCTCCAAATGACATAGCCATCCTGCAGAAATGTTTGTTTCAAATAAATAACTGGTGCCAAAATCATAGACTGAAGCTAAATGCTAAAAAATATGTTCTCTCCTTTGAGAGGTCATCTACCCCAGGGAACTATCACACTGACAATACGTCCCTAAGAGTTGACCCAGTTGTTTGGGATTTGTGAAGTTATGTGCACAGTGACCTAACTTTTGACCAACAAGTCTCTAATATTGTAAGAAAGCTCTTCTACATTGCATAGCTTATTAAAATAAAGGGATTGTGACCAGATCTAGGGATTTTACTGTTCCCCTTTACTCAGTTCTCATTAGGCCAGTCATTGAATATAATGCCATCTTTGTCAAGTATTTGTCTGGACACATGCAAAAATAAGAATGATGACAGACATATGTTACTAAAATGATACAAGGCCTAAAGACGTCCTACATGGACTGAAAGCCCTGTCACTATAGTTAGTATCCTACGGACTGCTGAGAAGTGACCTGTTGGGATTTACTGCACATTAAAGTAAAATGGCATCATAAATACTTGGTCTAGGGATATAAACCTCTTCTGCAACATAAATACAATGGTTTGGAGGGACAGGTATATCTTGCAGAGAATACTGCTGCTGTGGAACAGACTCCCCATCCACATAAAGACAAAGTTCATCCCTATCCATTTTCAAGTGTAGATCTATGGATGGGAAACAGAAAATTTACCCTGAGACTGCCCTCTATACTACTAATGGACAAAGGCAGCTTCTAACTGCTTTATCCCATGCATGGGTCCCCTCAATTTATCTAGGGTATGATCCTAGTTATTCGCATTAGGGGTGATATATAATTATCCACCATGGGATGAGTCAGGACAGTCTATAACCAAATGGGATTGGTTATTTCAAGCACAAAAAGGGAAACTGGCTCATCGTAAAATGGCCCACAAGGGTAACTAGCCAAGAATGTACCTATGAACTATCCTTTACCATGCCAAAATGAGTGGACTAAAGAGAGAACTGTATTCAGTCAGGTGTTGAATAATGTGTCTTCCAGCATGTAACACTGCCAGAATATCTTGACCAGTGAGGGTTCCAAAATCCTCAGGTCAGAGATATGACTCAAACTGTGGCACAGAAAGGCTAATATTTCATTCACTTCCCCAGGAAGTGAACAGCTGCTATAACAATGACCATTACTTATGGCCCATTGCAAGACATGCATCACATCTCTTCAAAGGGGGTGTGAATGAGTGACACCCTGATGATTAATGTACCACACCATGGACACTGACTATGTGAATATAGCAGGAAAGGCTCAGATCTCTATTCTCCTTAAAGATCTTTCAGAGTAAGAAATTGCTTACTTTGAGACCATCCTAGGGGTGCACTTATCTTAATCATGGAGGAACTGAGGTGGGCTCCCAGCCCAGAAGTAAAGCACCTGACATCAAGATCTGTGATGTATTGATGTCCAAGAAGGCTGTACATTGACAAACAGTTTAATGTCAGGTCTCCCAGTGTGAAAACAGAAACTCTGAAGAGAGAGACAGTAACCTTGTATTTTTGCATAATTTTCAGTAACTGGCTAGTAAGTAAATTGCCTGGATGTCGTCAAAAAAGAAATTCAGAGCACCTGAAATCAATCACAAAAGCTGAGGAAACAACACTGACTGGGAAGAATCTGGCAGCTGTTAAGCAAAAAGCAGTGCAAACTCCAGCTCTGATGCAAGACATGGCTTCCAGTAACCTAAATTAAGTCAAATGTACTCACAGCTCATTAAAATAAATGGAGCAATGATGCAGTATGTCAACTAAAATAACAGAAAGTTGGAAAAAATGGAAGAAGCTTTAAACAGGTATTCAGTAGAGGTGATAAGACTGAAAATTAGGGGTCACAATGAAGAAAAGGCTGGCTGAATATGATACAGCTCATGAACAGATGTTTCAAAAAAACAACAGAATTAGAGGACAGAGTACGTAGGGAAAACGTGAGATTTTTATATGTAAGAGAGAAGCTGGAAGGAACAGACTGTATTAATTTTGTGAAATCACAAATAAGCAACTAAACTGGTATTCCAAAGTAGGAGTTATTAACTGAGAGGGCACACTGTGTGTATGTAACAAACCTGGCCAAGAATGCAACTAAGACCTTTAATAGTAAAGATGCAATCCTTTCCAGCAGGAAGAGTTGATTCTGATGAAATTCTGGCAGAAAGATGAAGCACTAAAAGTGGGAGACTGTAGAGTGTTTGTGGAAAGTGATTTACTTGCTGCACACCAAGCAGAACAGAAGCAACTTTGTTCCGCTAATCAGGAAATGTTGAGAAGCAGGAGTGAGATTCAAACTGCTGTACCCAGCTATTTTCAGAATATTCTTTCCTGGAGGGATAAAATCATTTTTTGATTCAGAACATGCTAAACAGGAAATAAAAGTTTGTCCAACAAAAAGTAAGCTGTGAAACAAAGAGATTCTGCTTCTTGTTCTTCTGGTAATAAAGACCACAGAGAGACTGTGCCAGTGAAACCTTTTCCAGTGTTTCAATGGAAAATGTTTCAGAGAGACAAAAAAGTACAAGAGCTGACTTGAAGAACCGAAAGTATGTTGGAAATAAAGCAGAGACTGGATTTGGGAGATGGAGATAAACAGGAATGAAACCAGCAACAAATGTGGGTTTACAAAGCATTAATTACATTTGTGAAACATGACAGTTAGTGTTGCCACCTATCTGTTTTTTTCCAGACTATCAGGAAATCAAACTGATTGTCTGATAGTCTGGAAAACCCTGTACAAACTTCGGTATTGTTTCAGAAAAAGAAAGAGACTACAAAAGCTTGTTTACTATGCCTTTTTTACAAAACGTATAGTAAATCCGCAGAAAAAAGGCAACATGAATGGAAAATGAGGGCATTCTCCGCGAATGATGTGATTATGACATCAGGAAATGGGTGTGGTTATATGAGGTACAAGGGGGCGTGGCCTAAGTCCAGTTTTCACCACAATGAAAGGCGAGAACCCTAATGACAGAACAAGAAATCCTGAGCATACTGGACATGTTTGACTTTGTTAAACTTGTACGGGACTCTAAAGCATATGGCCTACTTCATGTCATTAATGTTTGGAAGAACTGTAAGTAAAACAAAATTTGTTCTTAACAGTAGCATTTTTATAGTGCATGATATAGTCTGCATGCTATGAAGTAAGTTTTCTCAGATATTTTCAAGTGTAATGGGGATACTAAAGTATACAGGTACCCCTGTTTTTCCTTCTTTTTTTCTTTCTCTTTGTTCAGTTTTAAGAAATGTAGGCACTGTAAAGTAAAAAAAGAAGAAAAGTCTGGTAAAGAGTATGATACAAGAAAAAACTGATGTGCTTTTCCTCATTCTTGCAAAGGGGAATGACTGGATTAAGGCACTTGGCTTGATCTAGTAACAACTTTTAAAGGACAACAACAGGATATTACAGCACATTGCTCAACCTGCTGTCTATTTTTGTCCCTGCTTATTGATACAGCCTAGAAAAATCACCCATGCATTTTTAAAAACTAATCCACTCAAATGTTTTCCCTGTTAGGCTTCCTACCTTTCTGTACTGTTTTACTTTCACTTTGAAAACCAAGTTGAAAAATCTCTAGCTGGCTCTGAAATGATGATGTCACATCTGCCAGAGCTCTTGCTCTAGCTACCGGGACGTTTCCTCCCCCAAAGTGATGTATACCCTGCCTGATTTGCATGCTGTATAGAAGAGTCAGTGGACCTTCCACATTGTGATATCAGAGCTGCCTTGCCCAGCCTACTCTTAACTTAGCAAAAATGTCAAACGATAATCTCACTTTTCTGAAGAGCCCTACCGATATGTGACAAAGTACAGGCAGAAGCAAAGTAAAAGCTGCAAAAACTAAGAGAATAAATTTGCAATGACCATGTGTAGACATTAATTGCATGTTTTTATATAAGAAGCAGGTCTGTCACAATTAATCGACAACACTACATCAGATTACAAGAAGTATGCAATACTGTAATTTTCTTAAATTATCACTTAAAAAAGCATGTGGGTGCTGTCATGCAAGTCTGTGAAATATTTTGTGTTTATAGTGCATCATTTGTTAGCTATTTAACCAAACAGGAAGGAAAAATAAGTGGGAGTTTGATGCTTTGCAAAACAGTGATTATTCCCAGTGCTATGGAGCTTGGTTCTAAATTTGACAGGAGTGCAACAAAAAATATCCCACTGTAAGGAAGGAAAGGCTGACAAGAAAACAGTACATTAATCTGGTCACCTGCTGTGAGCTGTCAATCACATGCAGATAATGGGTCAAATTACCCTTAGCTCTTTGACAGCTAGGGAAGGTAGGTGTGAAGGGGGAGGGGAGATACCTTGATGAACTAGATTTCAGCCTTCACAAAAGAAATCAAGTTAGCATTTCTAAGAAGAAAGAGCAATAAAACACACTTTTCAATTCTGTTCTGTAGCATTTGCACTGCTTATGTTTGAAGTAGTCACTGAAAAAAGATAACATTTTAACCAAAAGTAGGTGACTATAACACAGCAGTGAATGCCTGTAAAATCAGTGGATTGACAGGAGCTTTAGGGAAAAATGTGGCAGATCTGATGCAATTTTTTGGAAACAAACAATGCATTCTGGGATACTTAGAGGCAGACTAAACAGTCAGAATTATTTCAAGATGCCAGACCCCATGTGGTCAGAGTCAGAAATTGCGTATAAAAATATCTAAAAAACTCTAAATAGTCCCAGAGTGGTGTTAAAATGTAGGAAACACCAAACCATGATGAAATAAACATGCTTTTTTGAGTCTGTAGGTGCAGTTGTCCTTTATGAGAAAGCAAATAAATAAAAAAGAATGTTGACTATAATAATGCTTCCCTCTAGCAAACAAACAAATGCTTGCAGAAGCAAGTATTAAGTTAGTATCTTTTAGAGATGTATTTGTTTTTTTTATTTGATGGCTTTCAATAAAACAAAAGGTTTTGTAAGATGTGCCATGGGCTAAAATGGATATGACAGGAAACAACTGTATAAAAGATAAACTTTCTAAACATTAGTGTATAAATGTAATACAAAAGCTGGAACTAGATACTTAACAAAAAAGATGTTACATATAAAAGGCGGGAATAATAACTTTTTAACATAATGACACTTTCTTTGTTATCTTAAAATGTTAATGGTCTCACAGATATATACAAAAAAGAAACAGTGGTGAACTACATTAAAAATGTAGTGTGTGAATAGCTTTGCTACAGGAGACACATCTGGAAAGAAATTAACATGTGAATTTGATCATAAAAGGTTTTCAGGATGGTTATTCACTGGAATACCTGGGACAAAGGAAAAGATGAGTACTTATATTAATTGTAAGAGAAGCTCCAATAGTAATAGAAGAGGATAAAAAAAGATAATAAGGGTAGGTTTGCAGTACTAAGGGGCACTGGCAAGGGATGAGGATTGCACTGGCATGTACTGTATATTCAACCTAAAACTGTTATAATGGAGTTTAAGGAAACCCTGAAATAAATAATCAGCTTTCAGCAGGGAATATTACTTATAGGTGGGGACTGCAATTTGAATTTCAGCAGTGAATGTGTGTCTGGGAAGCCCAGAAGAGAAAATATAACAAACAAGGGTAGATTTTTGAAGAAACTTTTGAAAATATTTGGCATGGAAGATGTAAATTCAGTAGTATGAGTTCTGAGTGAATTTACATATTATTCCCCAGGATACAAAAACTGGGCTAGTTTGGATGGAACTTAAATTTCACAGGAACATGTGCATTTAAATGAATGTTTTGATACACATCCAGTGGCTATTTTAGATCAAGTGCCAATAACAACTACAATGCAAATGGAGGGGAATGAAATAAAAATGAGACACTGGTGCTTTCCCATCTATCTGTTGAACAGAGAGGAATTTAAGGAATGGGTAGTGGACATTATTCACGAGCAATTAGAGAAAACAGAAATTTCTTCTGAAAATATAGTTAGGGAGTGGGATAAAATTAAAGTGGAGTTTAAAAACAGGGTGGAAATAAATGAAAGGGAGATATGGTTAATAAGTTATTTAGAGGGAATGACAAATGTTAAAGTATTGCAGAATAGGGGGAATCTCGCAGAACAAGAAGAGCAATTGCAGAATATTAAATAGAAAATAAGGAACTACCTGGATAATATGCATGAGTTTAGAAAGATTGTGGTTAAGCAACTGTTTTTGACAATAACTCCAGAGCACAAAAACTTTTAGCACAATGACTCACAGAACAGAAAGTAGGAAGAGTTGTCACTAAGCTTAGGGAGCCTATAACACGGAAGTAACGAAGATATCCTGTAGAGGTACTAGAAATATTTTAAAAATTTTATGAAAGTCTGTATAAAGCAAAGAAATATGGAAATCAAGAAAAGGTACAAATGGAAATGTTTATGGAAGAATTAAATGTGCCAATGTTAGAGGGAGATGAGGCTCAATTACTAACAGCTAGGATTGGAGGAGATGAAATGAAAATGGTGTTGTATAACCAATCCACAGGAAAGTCCCCAGGAATAGATGGCATTCCTGTGAAAGCTTGGAAGCCAGGAGGGGAAAACAGATAAAGATCTGCAAGGTTTTAACAGTATTTTAAGAGGAGGAGAAGCACCAACATCCTGGAAGAAAGCAGCAGTGAATGTAATATCTAAAAAGGGCAAAGACCCATCAGATCTAGCTTCAAACAGGCCCATTTCAATTCCAAACCATGACTATGTCTACAATTGCTGAAAGAACAGCAAAGGTGATGCCAAAATTAATAGATATTGATCAATGTGGTTTTGTGGAGGGGAGGCAAACTAACAACAACATTAACTGAACACTGACGATCAAGAGGGAAGCAGAATGTAAGAAAATACCACTGTTGTTGGTGGGTTGTGATGCAGTGAAAGCATTTGACAGAGTAAGCTAGGAGTTTATGAGCAAGGCAATGGAAGCATTTGCATTCCCTGATAAAACTATAAGGTTGATTAGGAGGCAATATGACAGATCGGAGGTGAAAATTAAAGTGGGAGGGGTCATCTCTAATAATTTCTGTTTGAGCACAGGAATGAGGCAGGGTTGTCCTCTTTCCCCTTTGTTATTTGCATTGTGTTTACAACCACTGACAAAAAAAAAAATAAGGGACTCAGAAATTCATGGATTTAATTGGTACGGTAGTTAATAAAAGATGCAGATTATATTATTTTATATCTGATAAAACCAGAACAGTACATTTCAGTGTTGTGAAACACATTGAGGCAGTTTTAAATCTTTTCAGGATGTAAAATTAATGAAGCTAAACAAAGGCAATAGTTGTAAATTATGTACCCACACACAAATTGGTTCAGTAGTATTCATATTTATGGGGACATGATAAAATTAAGTACTTAGGAGTATGGATTAAAAAAGATTCTGTTGTGGCAGCTATAGATATGTGGGAACAGACTAAACAAAAGATAATAAAAAAACTGAGAAATTGGAAGCTTTGTTATATGGATATAGACAGCAAAATGCAGGCAGTTAAAATCTTTTTCATCCCTTTAGTTTTATATGCAGGTGAGGCATATTTTTATCAGCCAGAAGAGAAGTTGTGGATAGCAAATAATAAAGAACAGAAGAATTTTATCTAGGAGGGGAAGATAGAAAGAGTCAAGTGGGATAAGATGATTCTTCCAATATAACAAGGTAGTTTGGGATTACCATATTTGAAGGGGTATTTCAGAGCTACACAGTTAAGGCTCCTGTACATAGCACAAACAAAAACCTATAACTCAAAGTGGAAAGGGATAATGAAATAAGGGGGAAGCTCAAGAAACAAGGAGAGACTGTGATTTTGGATGCAAATCCTTAAGGAGAATAGCAATACAGAATATTATATTCATAAAGTAGCAGAAAATATTTTAAGAACTAAGCCAAAATGGGAAGGGAGAAAGGAGATTCTGCCAATAGGAATGACTGCAGTTAGGGATACAGAAAATAGGCAAGAGGGGGCTGGAATTTACTGGAGAAAACTTGCAAAAGTACCAAGGTATTGGGAGAAAATAATTAGAGATGGATAGGTAACAGATTGGGAAGAGGCTAAGAATTTATTTGGACAACAGGCTAGAGAGCGCTCTCCCTATCAAGGACTGATTTCAGAGTATAGGCAAAAAGAAAGAACTAGGGGATCCTAAGTGAAAGACCATCAATGGTAGAGTTTTTAGTAGAATCTAGAACAGAAGCTGTTATTAAAAAAGGAATAATTAGTAGAGCATTCAAAATATTGCACGATAACTATAAGTATCAATCAGATGAGGTTAGAAATGACTGGGGAGAGAGAGATTGGATAAGCAATTTACAAAGAAACAATGGGGAATATATGTATGTCTCCTAAATATTCAACAATGTCTGGAAGATTTAGGACCTTTGCTTTGAAGTGTTTACATAGGTATTTTTCTACCTCAAGTAGACAACAAAGAATTTTTCCTCAGGTAGACAGCAAATGTTGGAGGTGTAACAGGGAAAAAGAAGTAATAGGAACATATTTTCTGGAAGTGTAATGAGTTGACAGACTTTAAAGATTCCATGCAGACTATTCTGTCAGAGATTCTGGGTGAGCAAACTGGTGTAACTAAGGAAATTATTTGTTTTTTTTTTTGTTTTGTTTTGTTTTTGAGCTATGGTACAGAATCAGAACTGCCTAGACATAGTAAGGACTTGCTAAGTGTAATTGTTGTAGCTGCCAAAAAGCAATTACTAGAAAATGGAAATAAAAGTCTAAACACACTGTACCAGGGATAAAACATCTAGAATTGGGATCATTACAAAACAGTAAGATTAAATTACACAGAAAAAATGGGAATTGTGGGAACGATACATGCAGAGGAGGAATGAGGTTTGAAAGAAGGCAGAATTTGAATGAAATATATCATGTTTGACTGACAATGACTGGATAGATTATAAGTGATGTATAATTTTTGCTACTAAAACTATGTCAGTATGGTTTGTTAAGTATAATGTTTGCAACTGAAATTATGTCAATATGGTTTATTTTCATTTATATAAATGTATGACTGCCTATATCATTCTTGATAATTTAATACAGATGTTTGTTGTAAAGAAACAAAAAATTGTGATGTACTCCATTGTATGAAGGGTAATTACACAATAAGACTGGTAACCATCACTTTAAAGTCTACCAATATGAATACGACACCTGAAGAAGATCCAGGAAGATATGGTGACTCTGCAGTCACTGACACCTCATTGTCCAAGATAACTCCTGCATCCTTAAACATGCAAATGGAAACATCAAAACGCTGGCCATTGTCACGCCTAAAAGGGGCAGAAGACTTTGAGTCTGGCCCTATCACTATGTACCCACCCAGAAAGCTAACACTATTACCTCCTTAGTTCTATAAGGACACAGCAATGTAGCTGTGTAAGCATACTCAACATGATGTTCAATGTTCAACTAAGGTCAATATTGCTCTGTCAATCATAACATGAGTGGAATTATGCAAAAGGCCATGGAGTCTGACATAAAGAGCCTTCATATGCCTACCACCCAATGCAGGGTTTCTCTCACAGTCATCTGCAGGATTAATGGTATTAAGAGGGGAAATGCCGCCATCATGTACAGTTTTTCTGTGTGTGTGTGTGTGTGTGTGTGTGTGTGTGTGTGTGTGTGTGTGTGTGTGTGTGTGTGTGTGTGTGTGTGTGTGTGTGTGTGTGTGTGTGTGTGTGTGTGTGTGTGTGTGTGTGTATATGTGTGTGTGTGTGTGTGTGTGTGTGTGTGTGTGTGCATGTGTGTGCATGTGTGTGTGTGTATATATGTGTGTGTGTGTGCATGTATGTGTGTGTGTGTGTGTGTGTGTGTGTGTGTGTGTGTGTGTGTGTGTGTGAGTGTGAGAGTGTGAGAGTGTGAGAGTGTGTGTGTGTGTGTGTGTGTGAGTGTGTGTATGTATATATGTATACAGACACACACACTATATATATATATATATATATATATATATATATATATATATATATATATATATATATATATATATATATATATATATATATATATATATAGATAGATATACATATGTGTGTATATGTGTGTGTCAAATGAAAGAACTGTTGAATATGATGCACAGACAACTGAAAGGTGCTGGTTTGTAGGGACTGGGAATTATGTTATTTCCCTGTTGTTGTGCAATCTCAAATTTGGTATAAATAAAGTAGCTGTGGTGGGGTATCCAGTCTCCACAAATGGGGGTGGGTACAAGAGGGCTTGCCCCCTACAACAAAGTGCAGTTAGTGTTTTTTCTTTCTTTCTGTATGTTGTTGTGTGTGCTAGAGATTTTCTAGTTTTCTCTGTGGTGTTTTGAGTATATATGTGGAGTCTGTGCTTTTAATATGTAGAAAATGTGTACTTGGGTGTGTATTGGTTGAATGTGCAGTATACACAATAGTTTCAAAGTGACCTTTTTGACCACCTGTGATGTGATTGTTAAGATTAGCTTAATCAATATATACTCATACACACACACACACACACACACACACACACACACACACACACACACACACACACACACACACACACACACACACACACACACACACACTGCTACAGCATGACTCCTAACATGTAGGAAGTGTAATAAAGCAATAAACTATCTGACTGCTGAGTCACAGAGGGGGAGTGCACTGGTTTTCAGTACCACAGGGTCAAAGCCCATCCTGTTCATGGAAAGGATATCTTGTTTGTGATACCTGAAAAGGTGTGAATGAGCTTCCACATAGCTTCCTCTCATGAGTTTTGGGGTAAGATTATCACCAAAAATATCATAATACTAGCTACTTTGTGAAGTGCATCCCAATCTGACACTTCAAGTTTTACCACAGTGGCTGTTACAAACTACAATGCAAGTTGCAAACAATTAGGACAACATTTTATGAAAAGCATGCCTTCCTAGCCTATATCGCGTGAAGGATGCAAAAAGATGGTCAGATTGAAAGAAATTATTTGCTCTCTCTATTTAAGATTTGAGTCACTTGTACACGTCAGAGGTTCATGATTTTTTCTTTCATTTTTTGGATATGGAAAGAATGCTGGTAGGTGAATAACCTCATTTATTGCCACTTCTGAGACCACTTCCAGCATGAAAGAAAGCCTAGCACTTAGGATCACTCTGCCTTTGTAGAAGAACAAAGAAATTATTTTGCAAATAATATCCTGCAATTCTGAGATTCTCCTAGACAAAACTATAACCACACAAAATAGGGTTTTCCAAGAAAGGAATTTTTGCATGGGCAAGGCTAACAGGTTCAAAAACAGTACGTAATCTTTATCAAAGGAAAGCTGAAGTAGCTTTAAGGAGGCAGTGACACCCCTAGGGTCTTTAAATTATGTACCTCTTTCAAAAGCTGCTTTACTGAGGGCACAGCTGCCGACAATGGTTTTAATGGTAGGCAAGCTGAAATGGCTGGCAGGTGCATCTTAAGTCATTCATAAGATCTTTTTGAAAAAAGGTTCAGAGAAAAAGAAAGAACTGTAGAAATTAAGTTGTATGGGGCAAATTACATTATGTCTGTACCAAAGTGACAATCTGGTCCATTTTGACAAGCAGGACTTTCTACTACTACAGGCTTTTTATCCTCCATGATGATCCTCTTGACCTCATAAGGAAAGTCATTAAGGAATCCACATTCTGTCTTCCGGATTGCAGGTCATAGATATTTTAGGTTTGCGTGCACCAGTGTCCCTCGCTGCTGTGACAGAAAGATGTATGAAATGGGGAACATCCTGAGTACTCTTTCACTCAGTTCCTGGAGAAGGGAGATGTTGCCTTGGAAACAGTGAAGCTATGAGGATCAAGCTGGCAGGATTTTTCTGAGCAGAAGCATAGCTAAGGTAGGAAAAACTGGAAGCCACCCTGGGGGGCAAGGTTTTAAGGGGCAGGACTGGCAAATGCTAATTGGTCAGTGGTGCAGCACTAGCATTCATTTCCATACTGGTATTTCTGAATGATGGTATGAAATTGAATTCTAACACTGTTTTTCTTCTTTTACTGTTGAAGTGCTTGCTTCAGCATTTTGTGTGTGGTTTAAGTTGCTATATGTTTTAAAATAGAAGCGCTTGTTTTTCATTCTTTAGCAAAGAGTTTAGGGGTGCAGAGGACCTGGTACACCTCAGAGGAGAGATCAGTATCACCAGATTGGATAACGGACCCTTTTTTGGCTCCCTGACTTAAAGGTGAGGAGTGCTACACTGGGGAATGGCACTGGGATCTGGATGAGCCAACTACATCTCTGGTTCTGAGCACATGTGTATGGGAGGAACTGCATAGAGGAGGCCTTTGTCCCAGGAAATGGAAATTAAATTCATTACAAGAGCTGTCGTCTTGTGGCACCTAGAACAGAATTCTGAGATTTGGTGGCTCTGTGGGGAGGCAAACAGGTCTGGAATGCCCCAAATTAAGGTTAATTTGTGGGAAAAATTTGAATGTACCCAAACTAGGAGCAATGACTTTTTTTGTGTATGTTTGAATGGTTATAAATTGTACTTCGTACACATTCTTTAGTTTGGATTACCAGTGTTTATGGCATATTGCTCTGTACCATAGATTCTCCAAGTGAATGTTCGCTTCCACTATTGACTCAAGTATCCCCAGTGCCTACAGTGGATATTAATTCCTTTGCCAGTGATGTTTGTTTGTTAAGGAAGAACTGACGAGGATGACTGAGCTGTTTATGCAGTTCTCCAGTCAGGTTCAACACATGTCTCTGCTGGGAGTGGGTGCTTCTGGAGTTAGTGGATTTGTAACTGAAAGATATACCTGTAAGGGACAATTGGTAGGGGCCTGTATGGATTTTGTACTAATCAGTTCCAAATATTGATTCAACACTGGGTACTTCTGTTCAATGGCAAGAAACTGTATCGAATGGATATGGTCGGCAAACTCTGCATTCTTCTTATAATGACAAAAGTACTGTTTCTTGTCCATTAGTAAGCATTGGCTTTAATACTGGCGGTGCAAATTCTGGTCATTATGGTGAACAGTCAAGGTTGATGCAGAGACTTACATTTTTCTTTTCTGACTAGTTAAAGAGAGATTCTTTTTAAGTCAATGATATGGGCGGGGAAACCAACATTCCCCCCACTTTTGAGTCTATTAATCGGACTTTTGGAAAAAAAAAATCATTCTAAATTAAAGAAATTTACAAATGCACATTACTTATTTGACTGAATGTTTAAGACTTAGAATTGTACCACAAGGTTTGCATTGTTTTAAGTTTCCAAACAAAACAGACTTGAGTTTTCTTATTCACACTAAATTATTAGATATGTTTGAACGCCAAGAGTTTAAGCTTGTGCAGGCCTTGATTAAACACAATGATAAAAGTACTGTGGAGATTTTAAATGAATTCAAAGACTTAAAACAACTTAAACAAAATAATTGTGAATGATTTACTTTTTCAAATACATCAGAATAAGTGCAATCATATTCTGCACAGAGTAGACAAACTTTGTGATGGAATTCAGGTTAAGAAAAATAAGAAGATGGATTGGGACCATAAGCAATATAAAAATAAGATGGCTTACCCTAAATTTCAGACTACAGAGAAATTTTTGGGGCAGAAGGCCAAAATGCCAATACAACCATATGGATAAAGAAATTATGATGATAGTGATTCCCCAGCTTTTGAACATGGTAGTTCTGATAGACCTATGCCTACTTCGAATAGGGAAACTGCTGAAGAAGTAATTAGTTTTAAGAAACCTTTTGAATTCCCCCCTCTTCAATGCTTCAACAAACTTGCCAACAGTGGGGGGGGAGGGAGAATATAGGATCCACATTGCGTAACACATTATCAAAGGGTTCTTTCACTTGGGACATTACAGTGTAAGAGGAAAAAGGGGAAGAGGAAGAAGTCAAAAAGGTTATATTTAGAGAAAGGGATTCCCTATCCCTTAATCAGTGCTAACAGTCTATTTACCATGAGGGGATTACGATAGAAAACAAAGTGTTTCACATCTTTAATTACAGCCATCTTGAAATCATTTTTGAATTTTTTTCCAATTTGAGAAAGGTTTTACATTTACTCCTACTAGACAACTTAATGAATTAATATAGTTGATTCCATATTGAAATTAAAGTGGCTTACAAGGAAGATTAACTTGGTTGTGTATTTTAAAGATAAGGACTGGAAATTAATTAAGGTGGATGCAGGGTTCAATAACAAGAGAATATTTTATCCTGTTGTACACCTGATAGTTCAGGCCTTTGAAAAAGCCTGAATCAAAGACATTTATAAAATGCAACCTAAAAGGCTTGGTCACTTAAATCTAATTTAACTAAGGAATATATGATTTACTACTGAGTGATAAATCCTTACAGAGTAAGAAATCCAGCATGGGGGAGAGGGTATCATTATTTTTGATACCATAGATTATTCTAGTTTTATGTTCAATAATCTACATGATGATGAAAACTGCATTCTTGTTTACAGAAATGAGGAAAACATAGCCTTTAGAAAGATTGATCCACATATGGAAGTTTTTTTCAAGATATCATTAGTAATAGCATGTATGAGTACATTAGGAACCCATATCCAGTGATAACTACCATATTTGGGATTCTGACGGTACATAAAGTTATTATAAGCCTCCCCTTTTAGAGTGATAGTTGTGGACCAAAATTCCAAAACCTACCCTTATGCTGTCTACACTTACATTCTACTTAAGCCTGTTACTGGTATGGTATCACATATTGTGAAGGGTTCTTGGGATTTCTTAGGGAGAATCAAGAGTGATTTATGGCAAAATGATACAAGTTTCTTGACAACAGATGTAATAGACCTTTTTTGTGCATTCCTCAGGTAAAGGGGAAAGCCTTATTTTATGATGCACTCTTATATTTTGATAATTTGTCAGCTATGGACATTAATTTCTTCTTGGAACACAACTTCCATTTTTTTGAGGACGACCTATTTAAACAAAAGGAGTTTCCATGGGGGCTGCATGTGCCCCCATGTATGCCATCCTGGTTATGTTTAGCTTGGAAAGAAAGTTGGTTTTCCATCAGAATATTACTTACATTGCAAGGCATATTTTAGGTACCTTGATCTACTAAGACTTTCGGCTTTTCCCGGTTAGGGGTCGCCACAGTGGAACTCCAGTCCGCTCATGATTAGCAGTAGACTTTTACGGTGCCGAGTTGCCAGCCCGACTCCCAACCTTCAACGAAGGCATGCCCATTCACGCTCGCACCTACCTGCATGTCTTTAACATCACTCGACCACGGGACTTTAGGTATCTTGACGATAGATTTATTTTGTGGGACTCTTCCCAGGAGACCATCTTTGACTATATCAGTTATTTGAATCAAACTATAACCTTTTAAAGTTCACCCACCATTATTCAAAGGATGAAATTTGTTTTTTTAGATACTTTCATTTCCATACCTAATTGTGGGTTTGCTTCAAATAACTATGGAAAGTCTACTTTTGGTAATTTTTATTTGTACTTTAGGAGTTTCCATCCGATTAGTGTTAAAAAGGCTTAGTTAAAGGCCAGTTTATTAGATGAGCTCACATGGTGTCTGATGATTTTACATTCAATGAGGAAAAGAAAAAAAAACAGCATATGTTCATAGGGAGAGGCTACCCTGAGGACCTAGTGTTGCAAATAAGTGAATTAATAACAAAGCAAAGGAAAACTGCATTTAGACCAATGCCAGGAGCTGGTTTAGTTAAAGAGACAACTGACCTTAGTAACAATGTTGATGATAAAGGTTTTGATAGAGCACTCGTGTTACAGTGCAACACCGGAAGTAATATTATTAAGAAAATTATTGGCACTAATTGGAAAATATTTTCAGCTAACAAGGGTATGTCCAAACTCATAGGTGTAAAACCCAACTTTGTGTAAAATATGGGTGGTAATTTGAAAAAGCTGTTGGAAAAACAAGATAAAGTTACAGCAAAGTTTTCCAAAAGTGGTACACAGAAGTGTGATAACTGTAAGTACTGCCTGTTTATTTTGATAGGAGAACAAATTAAGGTGGATACTTCCTGCATAAAAACAATAACATTAAGAGTAAGGGACTCTATTACCCCAGTACTTAAATTAAGTGCAGCTTAGTTATAATTGTGATAGATTTAAGATTTAAAATGTATTCTTGGTTTTAATTATGAATATTTTTAGCTTTAAGCATTTTTATATCATACCAATTTAATTAACATATTATTAATATTTAATCTCTACATGAATTTGCCAAGTACATAAACCAATTTTTTATTCAACTTATGTTTTACTGAATTTGATGAGGTATTCGTTTTGTCAATTTGCTACAAGGTTATATCACTTTAAATGTTCAGTTTTTAGTAGGCATAGTGGATTGTAACAGGTTAGTAGTTCTGAAGAAGTCTGTCAATGTTTTGGACAAAAGCGCTTAACTTGTATACTTAGTTTTTAATCAAAGTGTGCTGTGACTTGGTTTTGTCCTTGAAGCAATGATTTTTTGTGTGTGTTTGACTAGTTAGAAATATGGATTTAGCTTCCTTTCATGGAAACCAGCTGCAGCCTTGCTCAAGTGTTTTGATACCAGATCCCAGGCCACATTTTACAGAGGACAGCTATGTATGCCCCCCTTCCATTTACTGATGTAACACATCACTGTGGTACTGTCTGTCACAAATCTGAGAACATCTACTAGTAAAAGTGGTCGGATGACCGGCAGCATATAAATAATGGCCAGCATCTCATTCATACTGATATTTGGCCTTGACACTGTTGCTCAGAATGTATTAAACCCTCAAGATGACCAGGTACATTCCCTACACCAGGATGGATTCATGCAATGTTAGGGTCTTCTCCCTGCTGTTCTCCACAAATATTGCATTCCTGAACTAACAACCATCTGCAGAGACCTCCAGTGGAATTCTTTGTGGAAGGAGGGGATGAAGCAAATTACCATCTCCAAAGAATGAAGGTGTTGATATCAAACTAGAGCAGTAGGTATCAGACATTTTTGAGGTACCACAACTGTGTCCTAACATTAAACCTCTCCAATGAAATCATGGCAATTGAAGGTAACATGTACAGTGGTGCTTGCAGTCACGCTTGGCTGTATTGTGGCCTGGAAAAAGAGAAAGGCATTCTGTAAATGTTTGTGCCCAACATGGCAAAGTACTTGGTCTGAGAAAGGATGAGATTGCATTTCTGAAAATTCAAAGACATCCACTGTTTGGAGAAGCACAGCATGATGCAATTTACTGATCTAGTCAACTCTTCCTTAGACTTCACCTGAATTAGGCAGTCATCTGTGTAGGTATATATATGGAAGCCCTGCATTCTGTCATGAGAAAATATCACAGTCAAGTATTTTGTAAAAACACTGGTGGCTGTGAATAGCTCAGATATCAGGGGGTGAGAGGGAATATCCTGTCCCTGTCACAAATCAGAGAAGGTTTTTGTGATGCCCTAAGATGTAAATATGCAGGTACATACCTTTCTTGTGTAGCAATGGAGCTATCCAAAAATAGAAGAGCGAGGGGGGGACTGGAGGGTAACTACCTTGAATTTCTTTAACACCAGGAATTTGTTTAGCCTGAATAGATTACAGATGGGTTACTAGAGTCCATCTTTTTGGTGAATCAGAAAACAGCATAAACTGTCTGATAAAAGATCACTTTCTGTTGCTGCAAAAATGAGCATTTATATTAAAATGGACTCTGCCAAAATTAGTAGGTCTTGTAAAACATGAGGCATTGCCATTAAGGGAGGAATGGCTCAGAAAAAAGTTCTGCACACGGTGATTATGAGATCCTATATCCATTTGTCTGTGGACAGCTTCAAACATTGGGATTTGAAAAGGCATATTTCCTTCTAGCTGGTAGGGGTCAGATGAAACAGTCATAAATGGATGGTAGAGTTTCAACAAGAACATGTTTGCCTACTTCAAACTTTGTCACATATCAGCTGGCCTTTCACAAACTCCTTTTGTTTGCATTGGTGGAAGTGAGACCACCTGTGACAGAAGGGCACTGCTTAGACTTTTAAGATAGTAAATTTCTATTGCACTTTACAGCAGGGTAATAAAAGAGTTGTTTCACATTTTTGATAGTGTTGCCCTTTTCCTTCAGTTTTGTGAATACTTCTTGGGAAGGTGGTCCAAAAGCATATTTTCACCAAACAGTACATTCAAGATCTCTTCACTGATATCCCCAGACAAGAGCCAAATCCTTAGCCACGGCTGGTCGGATAACAAAATTTAAGCAGATGCCCTGGCTCAAACACCCATAGGCTTGTACTAAGGGCCTGTGCTCAAATCATAATAAAATTACAAGTATGTACCTTTAATATTGCATTCAACACCTCTACAATGTGCAAAATTTGAAAAATGGCCACTATAATACCAATCCCTGGCAAGGTATTCCCTGCAGTCCTTGCATTAAAAACAGTTTTGTGCCTCCCAAGCTTTTCAAGTGACACAAAGAAGGCTGATGTTAAACAATGCCTCACAAATATGTCTTCATATGGGATGTGTTTCTAGATATCAGAACCTCTTCCGTCCTGGTCTCAATACCATGCCTGTTACAGACTGCCTAACTAAACTCATCTTCCATAATATATACTCCTGACTAATAAATGATGCTCTGTTTTCTAAACTAATTAAAGTACTTGACTTCAATCAAAGGTTTCTTTTGTTTTTAACTACTACCTCAAGAACAAATGCTACAAGAAAGTCAAAGGCAGTGAAGACAGCCGTGTAATAGACAGATCTGTGACGATGTTCAACTAAGTGTATAACAGATTCGTCAAACCAAGCCATTGTAGTTGGGGCTTTACGTTTACCCCACGGTGCAGCAACTGTGGAGATGATTATAACAAATACAGGAGTGAAAGGGGCTTTGGGCACATGGAGGCCTTGATCCTCCCCCCAAATTTTCCTTTTATACATTTATCAAAGGTCACATCCAAACAGATTGTTTCATTCTGGCTAGTTTTCAGTTAAGTTGGCACAACAGACTGTCCATAATATAAACACATTGCCTAAGCATCAGCTATAATAAAACTAAGGCTATGAATATTAGATCCAAAGCTCAGTACAAAATCCTCAAACCTGAATGAAAAATCCCAATGTAATAATCTTTCAACAGTGATAACTTGGACTTTAGTTGAATAATGAGGTCTTTCTCCCCTTTATGTGCAAGGATGCACTTTGATGTTTACATCCCTAAGTCTCCCGAAGCTCTTGCTACGTAGTGCTCAATACACTTTGGTATGTAGTGAATTAAACTGGAGGAGCACTCCAAAACTGACACAAGGATTGCACCCAACTATGGAAACGCATCTTCTCCGTGAGCTTTAACATTCTCTGTCATGGCCCCCTCTCCATCTCAGACACCAGTTATGGAGAATGCCTTACAGGAGGCTCAGCCCTCACCCTTCCAGGAGATGAGCAAGAACAGCCTCTTATTTCTCTTCCCCTTTGTTAGCATGCAAGCTCCCATGTGCTATCCTGAATCAGACTGTTTTGTGGATTTTGGATGCATACAACAAAAGAAAGTGGTTGAAACCTCACAGAGCTCAATCAAATCACCAAATGAAAAAGTCTCCATAGGGAAAAGGAACAAATTTTCTGACAGTCATGATCACTTACAACCTGTCAGACGCTGTTGCTTAAGGCTAACCTGCTAGTCAGTCAGGCCTAAGTAGATGAGTATTCACCTCTTTAGTTTGGACTCACTGATTCCATACTCCACTACAACTGTTCTCCACAGAGAATCGCTGCCGGTACGATTCTGATTTGTGTACGTCGAGTCATAACACTGTGGATTTTCTGTGTTAGTGTGACACTAGAATTATTTATATAATAATATATATACATTTGGGGATTCCCCCATCACACTGATGGGACAGGGTGGGCTTGCTGCTCCCAAAAAAATGTTTTTTTAAAGAAGCTTTCATCAAGGTGAAGATCTGACTGATTGTTTTCACCTGGTTGATCCTTTACTGTCTTTTGACTTGCTAACACGTAAGGGAACTACTGTTTATTGCAGTAATGTTGATCAACAGGCTGACTTTTGACAAATGGATGAAAAATGAGGAAGAAAAAGAATAGGCTCAGGCCTGAATAGCTCTCCAGATGAAGCACAGATGCCATTAAATACTGCCTTTCATTTTGTAAAGATATGAATTAGGTTCTAAGGCAGGTCAAAGCCAATTGGGCAGCAGTCTGTAAGCTGGAAAAATATACAATTTTTATCATTGGTAATGGTAGGCAGAGAAACAACAGGCATGGCTGTGCATACATTCTCCAGAATCAATACGAACACAGAGGAATCTGAATTGTCGACAGAAATAAGGCGGTCAGCACTCTGGTTTAAAATCTGAAGGTTACTGATAGATATGGTACTGAAAAAGATGTCAAAATGTTTCCACTGTTTTCCCTGGTCCACTGAAAAATTAAGTACTTTTGATTCCTGAAAGAACACCATTTGATAGGCATTATCAAAGAAGGCCACTTGCTGTTTCGTTATTCTTTTAGCTCCTCATTCATGCATCAAATGGTAAGCAAAATATACCTTAAAAGATCATAGCTGAAGATATTATAGTCCTGTGTGAGTCTGCAAATGCAGACTTTTTGTTAGTTTAGTTTAGTTAGTTAGTTTAATAAAACCTTTCTTACTATATTAGATTGTCTATGGAACAACAATCTCTCTGAACTCCTCCCGAAAGCTAGGCTCCTCTATAGAATCCAACTCTGTTGGTAAAATATTTAAGACCAAATCGGTTAACAAATGTAAAATAAATAAATAAGTTTCTCATAATGTTTTGTTACCACAATAACAGCAATGAATTAGGAAGCTAATAAATGAACGGAAATGGCAGAAACTGCAAAGGTCTTTACCACAACATGCACAAGCACAGAGCCTTAGAGAATGGGACAGGAGAAGGAACCTCCTCTGTTTACTTGCCATCTATAATATGGTAGACACCTTACAGGAACTACTAACAAAGGTATGACGCTCCAGGACACAAACATTATTCTGGGGAAGACTGCCAACTGTTGGTGAAATACCATATGCAGACTGATACGGTGACTTAAGTTACTCCCAAATATCTCAAGGATTTTGTAGGTAATAAAGGAAAGATATGAGATAATTCCCATGTGCTGTAGATCAGTACAGTTTACTCTCCAAGACGTCTTGTTAAACAGTATACTAGAAGGAGCAAATAACTTGAAAGACTGGAGAAGGGCCATATGTTTCCTCTGTACAAACAGCGACAGTTAAGTAGGAATCTGGCAACTACAGGCTAACTGGCCTAATTTAAGTGGTTAGGAAACGAATGAAAGTTTTGGAAAGACTTCTAAAAAGAAATACTGGCAGACTGCCTACATATGAGCAAATTCAATCTCTAAATGCAGGACAAAGAACGTTAAGCCAACTACATCAAACAGACAAAGCTTTTTGAAAGGCTTACTGGGAATACAGACTAAGGAAGAACAGAAGATATAGTATATCTGGGCATGAAAGATTTTTAACTATGCCAGAAGTGATTGTATGGAGGAACTGCCAAATACTGCACAGGGCAATAAAACTGGTTCAGTGGATTTGTTACAATCAGGCAGGAAGCATGGGACACTGATACACTCCACATAACAGTAAGGAGGATATCCTGCAGTGATAAGTACCGGCAGACTCTTAAATAATATTCTAATGAAATGTGAAACAAATATCTTCTGTTTTACACATAGCATATTAAACAGCAGAAAGGACAAAAGCAATAAAAGAAACTGAAGGAATTTTCATTTACTGGGAAACTAAAGTAATGGCCAAAGTTGTAGCTGCAAGTGCTTTAAGCCTCTGTACACACTTAAACATTTCTGACATAACACTACTACTGAGCAGTGTGTGTGTGTGTGTGTGTGTGTGTGTGTGTGTGTGTGTGTTAGCATGATATATATTCCTGACAATGGCAAAGGGAAAGTTATAAGGTATAACAGCAGCAGCACTAAGCAGGACTTAAATGCTATAGTAACAGATAAAAAGCAGAATGTCCCCGTATTCCAGGGCCAAAAAAGTGAGAAAATATTGATACTACGAATGTCTTGTTTTCCAAAAACTATAGCAATTCTGCTGAGACGTCTTTAGAATATCCATTAGAAAGGTAAGCAGAATTAGGCAACAACAAAAAAGAAGACATGCTTGGGAGCTTCCACAACAAAGGCAACAACAATTTTTGATGTTGATGCATACACTTGTTCTTCCACTCTCCTTTTAATCTGAGACACTCACATTCACCATTTATAACAGAAAGCTGTGGGTATGGGTGCTCAGCATGCCTGGATATGGCTGAGACAATGCTAAAGGCCAGTACTTCTTCCAGATGTCATCCAGAAGCAGTAAGGGTCCTTAACATGTCATGCTAACAGAGAAGACAATGAGAACAAACCATCAGGGCTCTTGCAGCAGTAAACACAATTAGACTTTCTCCTTTAACAGGATAAGCTTCAAGACTAGGGAGATATGCAATGATTATGATGGAATAGAAGAAAACTGAAAACATATTTTGGCACTGAAAAGTGACAGGAACAAACAAAAAAGCTCAACATGCAAGTGCTGAGACATGACAATACATGATTTTAAAGGGTACTCACCTCCCCAAAACCCAGAAAACATACAGAACTTGCTCATTTCTCTTTTCTAATTCATTATGTCATAAAATGGCCATATTGTATTAAAAAACTACATTTCAGAGTCAAGAAATTTGCTTTCTGATGACATTTTATGGTGAAAGCAAAGGTGTATTATGATGACAAAAAAAGAAGATATTTCTTACTATAACGTTCCATCTGTGTTGTTGATTCTCGTTCAGTCATTATGCCTGGGTTAATCGGCCATCTTCCAAGCTCGCGACAGCCACAAACTCTCGAGCTAAACTCTTACCCACAATTCCCCTCTCCCTGTTACTCAGATTGAGTTTGAAAGTCAAAGGAAGTAGAGGCTACCTCTAGTCAAAGAACCTAATGGAACCGGATGATGAGATCCACTATAAGCCTCAGGAGGGGGAAGGAGGGAGGGTCATAATGACTGAACTAGGATCAGCAATACAGATGGAACGTTATGGTAAGACATAACTTATCTGATATTGTTAATCCTCGTCCATTCCTTATGTTTGGGACAGAGTCCCCAGCTAACTTTATTCCTGGGAGGCTCTCATGGAAGGACATTCCTGAGCACCATTGACCCAAAGGACACTCTTCCTCTGGAGACCAAATCCCATTTCTAATGTCTGATGAAGGTATGGGGTCTAGCCCAAGTTGCAGCTGCACAAATGTCAGGTAAAGAAGCTCTAGCATGAAAGACAGCAGAAGTTGCCACCGACCTAGTGGAATGAGCCCTAATGGCTGTAGTCAGAGGGATATCGTGAGTTTTGTAAATAAATGTTACACAGTCTATTAACCATTTAGCCAATGTGACCTTCAAAACAGCAAATCCAAGTCTAGGACCAGAATAGGCCAGGAATAGCTTATCTGACATGTGAGAAGCCTTAGTTTTGTCCAGATAGAAATGAATTTGCCTGTAAATGTCAAGGGTATGTAGACAATACTCTCCTCTGTTAGAATGATTGGGAAAGAAAACTGGCAATTCAATGGATTGGTTAATGGACATTTCAGAGATCACTTTTGGTAGGAAGGAAGGATTACTTCTCAATGACACTCTATCTTTATGAAAGATTAAGTAAGGCTGTTTGATGCATAGAGCTTGAAGTTCAGAGATACGTCTGGCAGAAGTAATGGCGACCAAGAACAAAGTTTTCCAAGAAAGAAACTTGAGGTTGCATGAAAAAGCTGTTTCAAAAGGAGCCGTAGTCAATGCTTGCAGGACTAAAGACAGATCCCATGGCTGGCTAGGTTCTCTAAAAGGGGGTTTAAAATGATTTACGCCTTTTAGAAAAGTCTTGCATAATTTGTGTTACATAAGAGAAGAGTCATGGACACCATTGTGAAAATTAGACATCGCAGCCAAATGAACTCGAATGGTAGAAGCAGGCCAGATTGGAATAAACTGGACAGGTACTCCAGTACTACCGGCACTGGTGCTGAAAAAGGGTCTATCCGTTTTTCCTTCAGCCAAATGGTAAACCTTTTCCACTTGCTGAGATAAGTAGTTCTGGTGGAAGACTTATGAGATGCAATAAGAATGTCACGTACTGGGGAAGAAAGATCAGTCTGCCTGGCAATCACCGGAAGTGGAGGAGCCAAGCTGTGAGCTTCAGGCTGTTCAGGTTGGGGTGAATCAGGTTCTGTGGATAGATCATCAAATCTGGAGTTGGATCGAGAATCCATGGTTGATCTAGCAGGTGAGGATATAAGAAGGGAACCAAATTTGCCAAGGCCAATATGACGCTATGAGGATTATCTTGCTCTTCAACCGGTGGGCTTTCTTCAGGAACTGGGGAATGAGAGGGAGAGGGGGAAAGGCATAAAGCAGACCCAAGGGCCAATCATGGACTAGAGCATCCCTAGGTGACTGTCCCCAAGGGGGAATCAGGACGAAGTAATTGCGGCACTTGTAGTTGGTTGGGGATGCAAGAAGGTCGCAGCAAGGGAAACCCCAGCAGTTGAAAATTTCTGCCACAATAAGAGGATTCAGAGACCACTCATGTGGTTGTAGAATGCACCTGCTCAATGTCTGCTATCACGTTGGAACTCCCGGGAATGTGCATTGCTAAAAGAAAGCGGTTGGTAGCCATCACTCACTGCCATATCCTCATGGCCTCCCGACAAAGTGGGTAGGATTTGGTTCTGCCTTGTTTGATGATGTACCAGACTAAAGCCATGTTGTCTGATTGTATTGCAATAGTCCCTGACGGAAGGAGGGGATGAAATGCTTGCAACGCTAAAAGCATAGCCCTCAGTTCTAGGACATTTATATGCAGATAAGCCTCTACATCCAACCATGTGCCTTGGACTGTCTTCCCCTGAAAAAGCCCCACCCCACCCCATCAGGGAGGCATCAATGGTCACTGTGGCTTTGGGCTGTTGGGGTGTGAAGGGGCGAGACCATTGTGACGGTTTCTGCGACATCCACCAAATCAAGTCTTGTTTGCATCTCTGACTCACCCGAATCTGGGATGAGAGAGGAAACTGAAAAGGGTACCACTGGGTGAGTAGTAACCATTGTAAAAGCCTCATGTGGAAACTCACGAGGGGGGACAATGGTGATGGAAGCTGCCAAGGAACCCAGCAGCTGGAGAACAGAATGTGCTGTTGATCTTTCCCTTGAAAGGATGGGTATAAGTTGTTGTTTTATCCTTAAGATTCTGTGCTCTGGAATCAATGCCGTGCAGTTCTTTGTATCCACAAGGACCACAATGAATTCTATGGATTGAGATGGGGATAGGTTGGATTTTTGCTAGTTTATAGGTATACCTATCCTTTCTGCGGTGTGAAGAGAATATGCCAAGGCTTTTTCCAATAGATGTCTGGAGGGGGCGGTGATGAGCCAGTCATCTAGGTATGGAAACACCCGGAATCCTTGCAGTCGCAGGTGAGCTGTGACAACTGCCATGCACTTGGTGAACACTCTGGGGGCTCTAGAGAGTCTGAAGGGCAGTACTCGGAATTGGTAATGACTGGCTCCCACACGAAAGTGAAAGAATCTTCTCGATGGTCTGTCCACCTTTATGTGGTAGTACGCATCTTGAAGATCTATAGAGCACATCCAATCGCCTGCCTCCAAGAGTGGGAGGATAGACTGTATTATGACCATCCGGAATTTCTGTACTTCTACGAATTTGTTTAGCACACTGAGATCCAAAATTGGTCTCCAGTCCCTGGTCTTTTTTGGCACTAAAAATAATCTTGAGTAGAATCCGGATCCTATCTGGTCTGGTGGGACTATTTGGATGACTCTTTTTCTCAGCAACTTTGAAATCTCTAATGCTGCTTCTACCCTTTGACTGGGTGGAATGTCAGGTAAGCTCCTTAAGTGGGGCGGGACAAAGATTGAAGGGAATATAATAACCTCTGGTTATTATCTCTCGTACCCAAGAATCGGTGGTAATGGTTAGCCAGGCAGAAGGGTACAAAGAGAAATGACCCCCAACCGCTTCCTGAGGAAAGCAGTTGAGCCGCTCTTCAGGAGTGCTGGTAGGATTGGTCAGAGAAAGAATCTCTGGAACCCTGGTTACACCGACCTTCTCTGCCCTGAAAGGGGTGTCTTCCATATGAGTTTCCCCCTCTGCCTCTAGGGGAAAACTCAGCTCGTGTGTCACAGAAAGAACCCTGAGACGTTTTGTGCCACATCTTCCCACTCTTCTGGTTTCTGGAGAAAGCCTGTTGAGGGGAAGAATAGCGGACACCCATTGCAGAAAGGGTCTTACTGTCCTATTCACACCTAGCCAGTGTGTCTTTAACCTTGGGTCCAAATAACGAAAAGGCTTCAATGGGAGGGTTCAGAAAGGAAGCCTTGAAAGGTTCCGCAAAATCACACAAGCGCATCCAGGCATGCCATCTCATGACTATGCTTGCACCCGCTGCTCTAGCTGCTCCTTCTGATGCATGAGAAATCAGGCGCATGGAGGAGATAGAAAGTGATTCAAGGGTGGCTAACTGTCAGGCCACATTGTCCTGGACCTCCTCAGACACAGCTCCGGCCAAGGTTTCAGACAGCTCAGAAATTAAGTCTCTCTGAAGCCTGGTAAAATGTGCCATATAATTCAGGGACCTGACTGTAAAGGTCACTGATGCAAAGGTACACTTCCTTAATCTGTCCAGTGCCCGGGACTCTTTGTTGGGCGGGTGGACAGTCTGGCTTTCTTCCACCAGATCCTTCTTTTTTGCGGCTGCCACCACCAAAGCATCTACAGGTCTACAGGAAGACCTTTGGACCAGTGAGGCTCACTATCTGGAGGTTAGAGGGCTGCCAATCACCTCTCTGCTTAAGTATTTTGAGGATATCTCCAAAGGATACCTCAGAGGGTGACCGAGGGGACCCTTCCCCATCATCAAAGTCTGTGTCTTCCGTGAGGAACTCTTCTGGGGAGTCCACATGCTTCCTCTTACATGAACTCTTGCGATGAACTTCCTCAGGGAGAATCTGGGGAAGACAGCGCAAAAGGGGCCTCCAGTGGGAGTGTGTCCTGAGGCCCTTGTACCCGGTGTCCACTAGGGGTGTAAACTGCGGTCCAGAGGAGGATGGGGGCACTGATAGCACAGGGTCACCAACAGACACAAGAGCCTTCTCCTTGAGTTGGAAGGCTGGTCCACCCAAGGAGGTCACACCCTACTCAAGCAAATCAACCCACCAACTCAGAGTCCATGGATGGCTGTGAAAAACAGGAGTATGTATGTCACAGCTAGCATCCAGAGCAGTGACTGGAGTGACAAGTCTCTCCTGCCACAAAGCCAACTGCGACTGCTTAGTGAGGTCCATGAAAGGAGCCAAAGTGAGGGAAGTCTGTGCTACAGCAGGGGGCTTCAAAGGTAATGAAGGAGGAGAATAAGTAGGGGTCCTTGGAGAAGGGTGTTCACCTCCAAAGGAAGAGTAGTTCCTGGAGGGTTGGATACCTCTGACCAAAAGCAATTGATCCACAAGGCGCACCACATCATGTTCCGAGAGGCTTCTAGTGGATCTCACAGACACAGCTGAAGGGGAGTCAGGTCTATCCAAGGATGCAGGAAACTCGGTGCCCACAAAGGGGTCTTTGGACGGTGCTAAAATAGGCGTCTGCACCAAAAACAATGGAGCTGTTAAGGCTTGTACTACTGGTATCTGCCCAAAGAGATCATCAGTGCCGAAGGTAAGGTCTGCACCGACGAGGTCGGTGCCGAAGTGGTAGTTGGCACTATGGTAGGTGCCGAAAGAGTCTGTGCAGAAAATGAGGTGGTCGGTACCGAGAGAATAGTCAGTGCCATGAAAACTGTCAGAGTCGAAGCAGAAGCGGGCGTCGGAACAGTCATCAACACTGGAAAGGTCTGCATCGAGGAAAACGTCGGTGCCGGTAAGGAAGTCTGAACCGAGGGGCCCTTCGGTTCTGATGAGGTATAGGGCACAAAACTCGGTGCCAAAGTAGCGGGTTATGCCAAAGGTTTCAGTGCCGAAGATTTAGGCACCAAAAGCCTCGGGGCCGAGGAAGTCAAATCTGAACTAGAAAGTTTGGCCTTCTTAAGTCTCGGTTCCTGGTTGTCCCCAGCAGGAGACGATGGGAGAGACTTGGCCTTCTTGTGTTAATTTCTTTTCTTATGGGAACTAGGAGGGGTTGAAGCCTCCAACCCAGAAATAGCCTCTGAAAAGGAAGATTTAAGTAGTCCTTTTAAAATCAATTTATTTTTCCTTTCCACCAAAGTCCTGTTAGAAAAATTAGCACAAATCCCGCAAGGCGGGTCAAAGGTCAAGTGAGGCACACCCAAACAGTAAACACATAATGCATGTGCATCTGAAATAGGCAATTTATGCCTACAAACCATACATCTTTTAAATCCCGGACCACCTTTTTTTCTCTGCCATGATAGGAGGAAGAAAGGAAAGGAAGGAAGATGGTACCAACAATGGTACAAGAAATACCCAAAGGTAAAGCAGGAAAGATTTTACCAACGATGGTAAAGGAGTTACCTCATGGTAAGAAGAAAGAACGGCTAGAAAAAAAAACAAAAAAGAGTTGCTAGATACGAAAGGGTATGAGATAACCATTTAACAAAATTAGAACAGAGAATAACTGCAGTACGATAATGTATTATCACAGAAGTTTACTTAGTTCAAGAGAAGTGGCTTGACACGACTGAATGGCGGCACGGCAAATGAAATTTGGGTAACAGGGAGAGTGGAATTGTGGGTAAGAGTTCAGCTCGAGAGTTTGTGGCTGTCGTGAGCTTGGAAGATGGCCAGCTTGGTTCCGAGGTTGGAACCGATAACCCAGGCGTAAGGAATGAACGAGGATTAACAATATCAGATCAGTTATTATGATGACAAAAACAGTTACCATGCTCCTGTCTCTCTGCAATCTTACAATGATAGTGCAGGTGATTTCTTACTTCTTTGCCACTGACAAAAGCAGATTTTGTCTTCATCACCCATCATCTCCTTCTTCCTCAACTGCTTATCATTCACTCCATCCTCAACAAGCCTACCTCCTGCCCTGGCATTTCTTCCCTCATTTCTCTCTATACCCCAACTATCTTTGGAAATTTGTAGGCCCAAAAGAACAATTGGACAACATCTGTATAGCTACACTATTGCCCACTCTTGGAACAAACTACCCCTTTCCATCAGAATGACATTTAATGCTCATGAATTCAAAAATGCTCTAAAAGAACACTGGCTGAATTTCTTGACATCTCCCTGTAAAAATTCCAACTTAAATTAACTCTCGCTCATTTCTCCTTCCCTTTTTTTCTCACTGTTGTCGCTAATAACTACTCTGTACTACTCCACTAGTTTGTATCCCTTCTCTTATTTCTACATCACTGAACTTGTTTCTCCTCTATTATTTCTTCACCTCTGAATTTGTTTTTACCTATTTTTTTATCTATAATTTTTACTTCTTTCTGTCCTCCTTGTTCTTATCTATTATTTTGGCGGTCTACTCATCCTATTTCTTCAGTTTTGAATGGATTTTTTCTGTTAATGTGTATAGTATACCTACCCATGTAATGTATGTTTTCACTGCTTGGATTGCCTTAATAAGTATGATCATTTTCATATTTTCATCTTTTAATGTACTCTGTATGGGGGCTTTTCTCCCCGGGCTTCTGCTGAAAAAGGGCTCATGCTCAATTGGACATACCCAGGCAACAAATGTTAAATAAAATAAATAAAAATATATCAGTGAATGCACTTTATTTCCTTGTTTGCAGAATGTAGTTATATTACATTTTTCTGTGTGCAACAAAGGAATTTTCCCTGTACAAGATTTACATTTTTTTTCTATTACAATTCAATTTAACCACATTTATTGCAGTTTTGCATTTCTTGGAGCATGCTCAAGGTATTCCAAGTCCCTCACGTGAGAAAAATCTTTTTTGGATGTGTTCTATAATGCTGATGCTAATATTTCAATTAGCACATGACCTGCCAGCAAAGATTTTAAATGATGAGATGGCCTTTGCAAGTCAAGATAAGATAAAACATTTTACTGTCTACAGCAAAGCATCCTTTTTCAAACTCACAACTGTAGTTTAACACCACAGTATCCAGCTGAGGTGCAAAGTTGGTCATCTGTGACTAGTAGTTTTATGCTCAGGCTGAGCTGGCCCATGCCCTGAATTACTATCCGACATATAGCGTAACCTTTCATACTTTACCCAGTTAAAGACTGTCAATAGAATGCCGCGGTGATGAATATCACAAGAAAATAATATAAAGGGCCATATTCTGAAAGACTTGCTCTCAGTAAGTGATTTACTGTGGTGTAAGACCCATCTATAAAGCAAACTTACACTGGATTAGGTCACTTATACTGAGCACAAGTCTTTTAGAATATGGTCCCTAGTCTTTGACAAAATGGTGCGTGTGCAAAAGGATTACAAAAACTAGAAGCAAACAGTAAACAAAGAGTGTAAAAATGAAATAATTTTTTTTCATTTTAGGGATAAAGGGAAGGAAAAATAATATGGAAAGAATACAACTTTGCATATGGGTGGAGCTGTCTTTTTTTAGGTACATCAGAAATTCGAGCTTGAAAAAATTTGACTTTGTTCAGGATGAGAAGTGTAATTTCACTCCAAATTCTTCAGCTGAAGTGTGAAGATGGTGCTAGTGACTAATAGGAAGCATGTCGTTAGGTGGAAGACATTTTCTTGGCCCTGTCACTAGGATCAGTGAGCATCTAATGACTGTTTTCACAAGGCACTACATGTGTAAGGTGAGCCTGCCTCTCCTTACTGAAATTGCCATAATGGAGTAAAAGATGAGGACAGAAAATCAGAAGAGATAAAACAAAAGGAAATAAGACATTTTACAAAAAAAAAATAATAAAAATAAAAAAGCCAATATGAAACAAGTTCAGTCAGAAAATAAATGGATAAATAATTAAATTATATTTATCTTGCATATAGTATTTTGAGGTTAGGTTAAAGGGAAGGAAAATCACTGTGTAAGTGGCATAAGGCATATCAGTGTTGAAACAAACAGAATAGTTGTCAATAGCTAGTCATGTTGCACAGATAAGTAAACAACAGGGAAGCTTTGGGCAAACTGAGTAGAAGGTCTGCATCAACATTATGAATGAGATGTGGTCTGAATACATGCCTCACAAGACACAAACTTCAATATATTACCTTGGGTGACTGATACCATGGCCTCTTCAGAAAACTGCAGCCAGTGGAAGGGAGTACGGAGACAGTACACAAAATATTCTTAGTCAAAACTGCTTGGAGCTAATTTACTGATCTGGACAGTGGGAATATGCAAAAATAAGGAAGGAAACTTAATCTGATGACAGAATAAAGTACTGTGGTGAAGATTAGATGAGGAGGCACAGAACTGGGGACAAAGGATAATGAGTCTATGAAGTGTAGCACTTCTACTAGTTTTTGCTCCTATAAGGGCTGACCGGTTTTTAAGGTGTCAACAATATCTGCATCCTTCTGCTGACTTGATCTGTCACCTCTGAGGTTATATACTACTTACTGATTTTTAGGTCCAAGTACATTCACAAGTGCCTCTCACAGAGCAGGATGTGTTTACGTGGTATTTAAAATTATGTCCACATAAAAATATTTGTAATCCATTCAGAGTTTTGACTATCATGCATTGCATGTTATAATCTCACAATGTAGTTCATACTGGATGGAATCCAGGCAGACATACATACTTTAGATCGATTACAGTGGTGTACACAGCTAAGATTATTTATGGACTTCTATAAAACCATGAATTTGGGCACTGCACTCCTTTCAATCATAGCTGTATAGCTGACTGTTACATGTTATTGTTACCTATGAAGAACCCAAATCTGTCAAGTTAGATGTGTTGGCTATAGCCTGCCCAGACATACTGACAGCAGTATATATTATGTTAGTAAAAATAAAAAATACCAAGTTCTGTTTGTAGTCACACCATGTAGAATTCTACTGTTTGCAAAAATACACGTCTTTTCAGACCACAGTTCTTTGTTGAAGAAATAAATATCCAGTTCTTATTCAAATATATGATGGTTTATTGAGACAATCGGTAAGCGCTTTCGCTGACAAGCTTTTTCAAACCTATAACACTCAATCTCAGCAAGAGCTTATATATACACATTCAAAACAATTAAATAATTAAGTGCTTTAATCAATTAAATCCTGAAAAACATAAGGCATCCTTTTAAAACTTGAAACATAAAATAATATTGTTAACATCTAATAAAAAATTTTTTATGTATTAATGAACAACATTATGCTATGTAAAGCTGTCATATTGACATACTATTATTACTATAATAAAATTAATTAATTATCAATATAATAAAAAAGGAAAAAATAACTTTAAAAATATTTCATTTGATTCTATGTCTCCTATTTCTTAAAACTGGCTTTAAGGGGACCCTATCATTAAGGCCCGGGGGGATATGGGCTTTTGTTTTTATAATCCATTGTGCCTCAATTTGCTCAGTGAAATTTCTAATATCTCCCCCTCTGACATTAGGTACATTGACTTGTAGTACTGAGAATAAAAACATATGGGTGTTGTCATTCTGTAAGACATGTTTGGATAAAGCATTAACTTCTGACTTAATACGAATCTGATACAAGTGTTCCCTTATTCTTTCTTTTAACATTCTGTCTGTCTTGCCAATATAAAAAGAGCAACATGATGTGCAATTAGCAATGTAAACCACATGCCTAGTATCACAACTAGCATTTACTTTAATTGGAAATAATTGTCCTGTTGTGGGATGTACAAAAATACTAATGTTACTAATGTAGTTGCAAAAATTACATTTAGTACATGGATTAGTACCATCGGGATCAATAATGTCCCTACTTGGTTTGTAATTTGCACAACATAACATTGTATGCAAACTTCTCTTATTCTTATATGCAAACTGAGGTCTTATACCCACATGCTTAGTGACCTCAGGGTCTAGCATAAGTAAGTCCCAATATTTAGTAACAACATCTTTAATAGATTGCACATCCTGTGTATAGTAAAGTGTAAACCTTAAATGGCTCTCACCATTATGCAAGTTTTCGTTAACATTAGTTCTGTACATCTGTAATCCAGTGTCAGAAAAAATAGGACAAGCACGATCATGTCTTATACTTTTAACTTGTTCAAATATTTTCTTTATTTCTTTGGATTTATATTTTCTGTTGCGAAATCTGTCCCCTAAATCATTTAACTCCTCTTCGAAGTCATTAAGGCACGGGTTCAATCTAGATACCCTGATGCCCTGTCCCTTCAGGACATTCGTGAAAACATGAGACGGGTGCATGCTATCTCTGTGTAAAAGTGTGTTCTTATGGCAAGGTTTTTGGTGCACTCCTGTGTTAAACCCACCATTCGACAGACGCCATATATTCACATCTAAAAAAGATATATTCTGTATAGAGTAATTCATAGTAAACTTTAAAAAGGGGGTTAACCTATTCACTTGTTCCTCAAAAATTTGTAACTCATCTGAGCTACCATGCCAAAGAAAAAATAAATCGTCCACAAAGCGTCTGTAAAAAAGAACATGCTCCTGGTACATATCAAGACAAAAAAGTTCTTCTTCCTCCCATAGGGCCATAACTAAGTTGGCGTAGCTATTGGCACACGAAGTGCCCATAGCCACGCCATCTTTTTGTAAGAAAAAGTTGTTGTTAAATAGAAATACATTGCTTTCTAACACTGTCTCAAGCAAAGTACAAAGGAAATCTATCCTGATGGATGATAAATCAGAATGTGAAGTAAGGTATTTATATATGCTTTCTAACCCTTTATCATTAGGAATGTTTGTGAATAATGAATTCACATCCATAGACTTATACCACGTGGACTAAGAGTGCTCAAAATGCCGATGACAGGGAATTCATATCCAGAATTGCTGAGGCGATGGCAACAGTTGAATATAGAGGTGAGCGTCAACTATATGAAACTCATGAATGAGTTTTTTATGCCTGAGGAATGTTCTTTACAAGAGTCCATTAGACAGAGACAAATTAACCTGTATACTGACTTTAATGAACATTTTGTGGACTCTAGGTTAGATCGTTTAATGGACAATGTTCTCTTATATGAGAAAAGATTACTTGAACAAAAAAAACACAAGCTTATTAGAGACAGTTATGATTTTTCACATGGCCAGGTCTTTACCTGGCCTAGGAATGCTACAAGTAATCGAGTTTCTAATAACATTAGGTCTAGCCAAATACCAGTCATTAATAACTGCAGTAATGAGAGCAATAATACTGTCTCTATGAATGTATTAACTGTGGATGTTCATAATGATTCTGATGCAAATGTCGTTAATACTAGTTTAGTTTGTTTGGATAAAACAGCACCTTTAAAACACAGTGATGAGACAAGTAGTACTAATGATTCCAGTTTAGTTAATAGGGGTGCTATGCCAATTGATAGATGTGAACAGTTACAGGTGGTACGCAGTAAGATACGTAATATACATAGCAATGGCAAGGAGGGGGAGCTGCCTCATCCTTTCCCCATAGCAGAAAATTATCAAAGGGGGAGGAATCGCTCAATGAGCAGGGGCAGACAAAAGAGAAAGGCTCAGACCAACGAGCTGAAGGAACCAACATTGAAGAAAATGTGGGAGAAATTAACATAGTTAATAATTTATCCCATAGACCACTTAATAAATATGAAATGGAGGTCCTGAATAAGGGCCTATCTTTTGTTCCATCAAAGCGTAGTTGTATTACTGATACTATATTAGACTTGAAGGTGTTTGTAAGAAACTTACAACTGAAAATTATGTTTTCTGATGATAAAACCATAAGACAGGACAGTTTTTTTAAAAAACTGAGTCTAATGATTCCCAATTTACATCCGTCCCTTGAGGTTTTTAGTAAAGCTGTTGAAAAAGAAGTTTATTCTCTTCAAAATAAAAGTATTAATTTAACTAAGAATAATTTAAGATTAAAGCAGACCAGAGCCCTGAATGATTTAATGTATGATGGCAATATATCCATCAGGCCAGCAGACAAAGGTGGTCCTATAGTGATATTAGACAGAGTGGACTATGAAAATAGAATGGAGGAAATGTTATGTGATATGCTACATTATAAGATTATCACATACTCTGAAGTACAACTCATTATTAACAGGGTGTACAATAATTTGGAAGATATGTATAAGTTAGGAATAATGGATTATCAGCTATTGGATTATCTATTGATAGAAGAACCTACTATTCCTATCATTCAAGGACTGCCTAAAATCCATAAAAATCCTAATAACCCTCCAATGAGACCAATTGTTTCTGGCCGAGGCTGGGTCACTGAAAATATTTCTTTTTATTTAGAAAGAATTCTGAAGCCTTATGTAATCAATAATAGGTTTATACTTAGAGATTCAAAGGAATTTTTATTGGATTTTTATGAAGTGACTAGGGGGCGGGATAGAGACTCAAGTTTGTTGTTTGTAACTATGGATGTGAATTCATTATTCACAAATATTCCTAATGATAAAGGGTTAGAAAGCATATATAAATACCTTACTTCACATTCTGATTTATCATCCATCAGGATAGATTTCCTTTGTACTTTGCTTGAGACAGTGTTAGAAAGCAATGTATTTCTATTTAACAACAACTTTTTCTTACAAAAAGATGGCATGGCTATGGGCACCGTGTGCCAATAGCTACGCCAACTTAGTTATGGCCCTATGGGAGGAAGAAGAACTTTTTTGTCTTGATATGTACCAGGAGCATGTTCTTTTTTACAGACGCTTTGTGGACGATTTATTTTTTCTTTGGCATGGTAGCTCAGATGAGTTACAAATTTTTGAGGAACAAGTGAATAGGTTAACCCCCTTTTTAAAGTTTACTGTGAATTACTCTATACAGAATATATCTTTTTTAGATGTGAATATATGGCGTCTGTCGAATGGTGGGTTTAACACAGGAGTGCACCAAAAACCTTGCCATAAGAACACACTTTTACACAGAGATAGCATGCACCCGTCTCATGTTTTCACGAATGTCCTGAAGGGACAGGGCATCAGGGTATCTAGATTGAACCCGTGCCTTAATGACTTCGAAGAGGAGTTAAATGATTTAGGGGACAGATTTCGCAACAGAAAATATAAATCCAAAGAAATAAAGAAAATATTTGAACAAGTTAAAAGTATAAGACATGATCGTGCTTGTCCTATTTTTTCTGACACTGGATTACAGATGTACATAACTAATGTTAACGAAAACTTGAATAATGGTGAGAGCCGTTTAAGGTTTATACTTTACTATACACAGGATGTGCAATCTATTAAATATGTTGTTACTAAATATTGGGACTTACTTATGCTAGACCCTGAGGTCACTAAGCATGTGGGTATAATACCTCAGTTTGCATATAAGAATAAGAGAAGTTTGCATAGAATGTTATGTTGTGCAAATTACAAACCAAGTAGGGACATTATTGATCCCGATGGTACTAATCCATGTACTAAATGTAATTTTTGCAACTACATTAGTAACATTAGTATTTTTGTACATCCCACAACAGGACAATTATTTCCAATTAAAGTAAATGCTAGTTGTGATACTAGGCATGTGGTTTACATTGCTAATTGCACATCATGTTGCTCTTTTTATATTGGCAAGACAGACAGAATGTTAAAAGAAAGAATAAGGGAACACTTGTATCAGATTCATATTAATTCAGAAGTTAATGCTTTATCCAAACATGTCTTACAGAATGACAACACCCATATGTTTTTATTCTCAGTACTACAAGTCAATGTACCTAATGTCAGAGGGGGAGATATTAGAAATTTCACTGAGCAAATTGAGGCACAATGGATTATAAAAACAAAAGCCCATATCCCCCCAGGCCTTAATGATAGGGTCCCCTTAAAGCCAGTTTTAAGAAATAGGAGACATAGAATCAAATGAAATATTTTTAAAGTTATTTTTTCCTTTTTTATTATATTGATAATTAATTAATTTTATTATAGTAATAATAGTATGTCACTATGACAGCTTTACATAGCATAATGTTGTTCATTAATACATAAAAAAATTTTTATTCGATAGATGTTAACAATATTATTTTATGTTTCAAGTTTTAAAAGGATGCCTTATGATTTTAAGGATTTAATTGATTAAAGCACTTAATTATTTAATTGTTTTGAATGTGTATATATAAGCTCTTGCTGAGATTGAGTGTTATAGGTTTGAAAAAGCTCGTCAGCGAAAGCGCTTACTGATTGTCTCAATAAACCATCATATATTTGAATAAGAACTGGATATTTATTTCTTCAACAAAGAACTGTGGTCTGAAAAGACGTGTGTTTCTGCAAACAGTAGAATTCTACATGGTGTGACTACAAACAGAACTTGGTATTTTTTATTTTTACTAATATCCTGGTGTTTGTTCTGTTTGTTGCCCTGCATCTACCGTTGGTATTTTTATTCATTAATTTAGTACATATTATGTATTAGCAATAACATGCCCCACCATTCTGTAAGTGGTACATACTCTGAGCACTCCAAAACTTAAGTTCTTATCTTTCTGGAAATTTACACTTCATTTGAGAGTCTACAGTCAAGGATGAACATTACATCAAGTTCATTGTGAAGTCACTGATACTCTGCATAAATTATTTAGCCAGCAGTTATGTCAATAACATATTTTATGGAATAAAGTTTTGCTGACGATAATTATAATATGGGCAGAGAGGTTAATGGGAAAAGAGCAGAGGTTCTTCAGACTATGAGTGAAGAGGGGTGGGAAGAATGCTGGCCAGCATGGGAAAGGGTTACTGTTATGGGTCTACAAAACTCCTCAGCCTTTTGTTTGAGATCATTTGAATTGTAGATTAGAAAGTGTCATCATGTAGTACAGGGAGATTGTGTGTGTGTGTGTGTGTGTGTGTGTGTGTGTGTGTGTGTGTGTGTGTGTGTGTGTGTGTGTGTGTGTGTGTAGATGGACATCTGTCACACATACATTTTTGTGGTGGCTGCAGCAGAATAAACATGGGGACAGTATATAGAGACGATATGAGCATCTGAGGATGAGTGATGCTGTCAACACACTGCAGAAAAATATAATATAAGTACCAAGTTACCTTTTGTCTGAATATAGCTCATGGGCTAAAGACATCTTTACGTAAAAAGGCAGGTGACAGTGATACTTCAGCGTATCTGGGAGAAGGCCCATACCATAGGTGCTAGAACCCAGTCAAAGTCTTAGGGATAGAAAAAAAATCTGGGTACCATAAGGCAAACAGAACACACCATAAACACAACAAAAGCATCTAGCATAGGCTTATTTTAACAAATGTGCACCCCTTCCTGAGTCAGTAGTCAGATGTCCCTTAGAAAGTACAGTTGTGTACACTTACCATAAATGTAGATGTTCGAGTGCATTCACTGTTGCAGTCATCACATTTGGGTAATCTGCCTGCAGGTAGCCCTCAGCTGGCCTGAATACCAGAGTCTTCAGATTTCTGTGTTGGATGCTGTTACTTCTTCCATGATGTCAGGTTGTCAGGGGTATAAAACATGCAGCCAATGCCATTACATCAGTTTTTCTTGCCTCAGATGTCGGGTGCCCCCACAATAGGAAGCAATTATATGGCAAGGTACACCCCCAGCAAAAAGCAAATACACATGACATAATATATGCCAAACAAGAAGGACCAGTAGAGCCAATAGAAGTCGGAGGGCTGGAGGGAGAGTAACCAGGACTGCAACAGTGAATACACTTGAACATCTACATTTATGGTAAGTGTACACAACTGTACTATGTTCTTCATGTTTCACTGTTGCAGTCATCACATTTGGGTTGAGTCCCAAAGCTAAGGAAGGGTGGTGGTAGTTAAAGAACATTAGGGCCAGCATTCAGGCCCTGTAAGACTGCTGTGGCAAATCCAGCTCTGGATTTAGAAAAGATAGGCAGGTGGTAATGTCTGGTGAAAGTATGTACAGAGCTCCCGGTAGCAGCTTCCCGGATGTCCTTGGTAGGGACTCCTCTGAGAAATGCCGTAGAGGTAGATGCAGCCCTGGTGGACTGTGATCTTATCCCCTGTGGGTAGGTTTTCCATGGTGCTTGTAGCAGAAATGAATGCAATGGGCTATCCATTTGGAAATGGTTTGCTTTAAAATGGCCTTCCCCTCTGCCCCTGTAAAATTGAATCTAAGCTGTCTGTGCACATCCAGAGAATGCAGTATCCTTTCCCCTTTATTTTGAGGATTAGGGAAAAAAGTAGGCAAATGACTGGACTGGTTTAAGGCCACACTAGACACAACCTTGGGAATAAAGGATGGATTAGCCCTTAGGGAAACCCTGCCCGCATGGAAGATAATGAAGGGTTCCACTGCCATGAGGGCCTGTAGTTCAGACACTCTTCTTGCTGAAGTGATGGCTAGATGTAAGGCTGTTTTCCAAGAAAGGAATTTTAACTCTGCTGTAGCAGCTGGTTTGAAGGGGGGAAGAGTAAGTTTTTCCAATACAAAGTTAAGGTTCCAGGCTAGAGTGGGAGCTCTCCTGGGGGGTCTTAAATTGTTGGACCCTCTAAGAAATTTCTTTAGCAGGGGATGAGAGAAGAGGGGTGGCTCAGTATTATAATGTGCTGAAATGGCAGAGGCATGAATCTTAATTGACGAAAAAGATAGGCCCTTGTGGAGCATTTCTGTTAAATAATCTAGAATATGAGGTAAGCTGGGCACTGTTGTGCCCATCTCCTGAGCCTGGCTCCAGGAACAGTATCTTTTCCACTTTTCTGAATAGGATTTTCTAGTACTAGGCCTCCTTGCCTCAAGAATGACATCCAGCACCTGCTTACTGAGGGTAGCTAGAGGTGCGCTCATGGAATTAACCAGGCTGCAAGGTTCAGGGTTTGAAACTGGGACAGCAGGGAAGGGGTCTGAGGCAGGTGCCAAGGTTGTAGCACTGTCAGACTGTGCAAAAGAGGGTACCAGTGCTGGCATGGCCTTGGCTTGTCCTGTTTGATCTTTAGTAGAACCTTCGAGAGGAGAGGCAGAGGGGGAAAGGCATAAACCGAGAAGCTTTCCCAGGTAAAGGACAGGGCATCGACTTTCCAAGCTTGACTGTGGGGAGTTCTGGTGCAGAATTTGTTCAATTGGTAGTTCTGAGGGGAGGCAAACAGGTCTACCTCTGGAGTCCCCCATTTGTTCCTCAAGAGCTTGAATATTTTGGATTCCAGTTTCCATTTGTGTGGGTCCATGAGATTTCTGCTTAAGTCGTCTGCCAGTGAATTTAGTTTGCCTGGCAGGAATTGAGCTTGTAGGTGCACTTGGTAGCTCAAGGCTGTGTTCCACAAAGCCATGGCTAGTCTGCAGAGAGGGTAGGAGTGGGTTCCCCCATGCTTGTTTATGTACCACATAACTGTGGTGTTGTCTGTCTTTACCAATAGTTGTCCTGGAAGAATAACGTCTTTGAAGGCTGTCAGAGCATTCTGTATAGCTAACATTTCTTTTTGATTGATATGCAGGTGTATCTGTTTTGGCTTCCATTTGCCCTGAATGCACTACCCTGCCATGTGAGTCCCCCATGCATAGTCTGATGCGTCTGTTGTTAGGGTTTGGGTGGCAGGGGGTAGAGTCAAAGGGAGTCACTTGTTGTGGTAGCAGGCCTCTGCCCAGCAAAGGAACTCTGTTCTTAGACAAGGAATGATGGGAATCATTGATTCCAGGTCATAAGAATGTTGACACCATAGACCTTTTAGAGACCATTGACGTTTCCTCATATGCAGTCTTGCATATGCAATTATCAGAATGCAAGAGACCATGAACCCCAGAGCTTGCAATATTTTCTTTGCAGATAGCTGGGTTTTTGTGGCCAACAGTTTGAAGTAGGTTGCCAATTAAAATTGTTTCTCCAGAGTGAGGAATGCCATTTGGGAAGTTGTGTTCAAGCTTGCTCCCAGGAATACAATCTGTTGTCAGGGTACTAAGTGTGATTTTTTTTCGTTGATGGTGTACCCCAGAGAGATTAGAAGTTTCTTTACAAATACTAGGTGTTGTAATAGCAAGTCCTGACTTCCTGCCTGAATCAGGCAATCGTCCAAGTATGGGTAAATCTGAATATTTCTCTGCCTGCACAATGTAATGGCTTGAGCTAGACACTTTGTGAACACCCTGGGCGCAGTAGATAAACCAAAGGGAAGTGCAGAGAACTGATGGATGGAGCTCGCTCTGAAACATAGGTATTGTCTGCAGGATTCCCTTATTGGGATGTGCAGGTAAGTTTCCTTTAAGTCTAGGGTTGCCAGCCAGGCATCCTTGGCTAGCACAGGAAGAAGCTGTTGAAGAGTTAGCATTTTGAATTTTGGAACCACCAGAAAGGTGTTGAGAATAGACAGGTCCAGGATAGGATGCCAGGAGTTTTCTTTTCTGGGTACAAGGAACAGTCTTGAATAAAAACTTGTCCCCTTTATTCTGCTGGGACAGGTTGAACAGCCCTGATACTGAGGAGAGAGAGTACTTGTTTTTTTGCCTCCACCCACTGATTTGGGGGGAGGTCTGGCCAACCACTTGGGCTTGCTAGTGTGTGGAAGTGGTATCTGTATCCTAGGGAAACTATGTTCAAAACCAATTTGTCCTCTGTAATGAGCACCCAGTTGTTCGCATGCAGGGTGAGCTTTCCTCCTAAGTTAGCAAGTAGTTGAGCAGGGCTTGGAAGGGTTAAGGTTAAGTAATTGTGCCATTTTTGTGTAGGGGGGGGTGGCTTACTACTCCCTGCTTTGGAAGTGCGAGCCCCCCACTGCTTAGATCTGTGCATAGCCTGAGACTGAAGTCTTGGTGGTCTGCTGTTCCTGGGCTTGGACTGAGAAGGCCTGGAAGGGACTGGAAAAGACCAGTTCTTTGAAGACCAATGCCTACTGAATCTGGGAGGCTGTACTTGCAAGAAATCTTTAACAGTTTGCATAGATTTAGCTTTTTCCTCCATCCTTTTGAGGACTTCTTCTGCTTTGTTGCCAAAAAGGTGGTCTTGGTTTAAGGGTGCATCCAGTAATTTAGCTTTAACATGATCTGGCAAGTTTTGTTCCTTAAAACAAGCATGTCTTCTAAGTACAGACCCAGTGACAGCAGCCCTGCAAGATGCTTCTACATCATCAAAACCACATTGCAAAGTATGTTTACCAACTTGTTCAGCAGAATGCATTAAATCTTGCAAGTCTTTTTGTTAAGCACAGTCAGGAATCAACATAATTTTCTGTCTAAGTAGTCCCATAATATGCTGCTGATACTTTAACATATGAAAATGGCAATTTAAAGCCCTAATGGTCAAAGTAGCAGAAGTGTATACCTTCTTACCCCATCTGTCTAAGGCTCTAGAGTCCCTATCAGAAGGGGTAGGATTTTTGGCAGTAGTAGCCTTAATGCCTTTTGGTCCTTGGGAAATGGTCTCTGGATCCGCCATAGGATTCTTGACGAGGAACTTGTGAGAGTCAGGTACTCTGAAGTACCTGTCAGGTTTCCTGGGAGCTGGAGGCAAAGTGTCTAGGGTAAGGCTAGATTCCAAGAAAACATGATCTACAATAGCCAGAACAGGAGGGATAGCTACAGGCCTGTGTTGAGGCAGTAGTAAAAATTCCCTAAGTCTCTTTTTGGACTCACAATAGCCCTGGATTCCCAGCGGAAATGCTCCCTAAGGGTATACAAGATTTCTCCAAAAGAAAAAATCTTCTGGAGGGGAAGCAGAGGGAATGGAATCCTCTACATCAGAATTCTCATAAGTAGATAAGGGCAAATCCTGGTAATCAGAAGGAACAGAGATATCAGATTCCTGATCAGAAGAATCAGAAAGAAAATCAGTTTTAGGTCTCTTAGAGGGGGGAAGGCTGGCTTCCCCTAATTAAGGTAATAAGGTCTTCAGCCATTCTAAGCATTTGTTTTTGAGGCATATGGGCCTGAGTATGTGGTTTGGTAGTCGGTTTTCTAGGCATAGTGCGAGCTTTAGCACTGAGGAATTCGATATGTCTAGCTTGAAACGAAGTTATCAGTTTAATATAAAAGTCTGTATGCCTGAAAACACCCTCAGAAGCCAGTGCCTGCACAGCGGCTCCGGACCCATCCAAGGTAGAGACATCCGCAGGTTCCATAGTTGAAGAAGCATCTCAAGGCATACCGGACTCTAAATGGGTCTCAGTAGAGGCCTGCGAATCTGCAGTAGTGGGTATCAGAGGCTGCGAAAGTGCCTCACTGAGTACTGGCGGACTAGCAACTAGCTTAACGGAAGCGTCGTCAGCAGTTTTGGACCTATGCAGTCTGTCTCTGTCTTTATCCTTACGTTTTTTCAGAAGATCGGTAGTCGGATGGCTTAACAAAGTCATTTCAGAGTATGGAGATCGAGAACAAAAGTATTTAGCTACAAAAATAGCCCCACAACAAATAGTTTGGGCATTGAACAAGGCACAAAACCGACAGCGAGGGATGTCGTGGTCTGGGCCTAAACAGGTAACGTAGTAAGAATGAAAATCTCTATGAGGTATTTGCTTTCCACAGGCAAGACGATTGTTAATTTTTTCTGACATCGGTTAGAGCAAGAAAAAAGGATCCCCAACGGGGTACTTATCTTTTTGAAGACTTCGGGTTTGAAACTCAAAAACGAAAATTACAGGAGTCGGCCGACCGGCACTTGTGAACTGCTTCTGCTTTGGGCACTGCATGGTAAGAAAGACTGATGTAATGGTGTCGGCTACATGTTTTATACCCCCTGATGACCTGACGTCATGAAAGAAGCGACAGCAGCCAACGCAGAAATCCGAAGACTCTGGTATTCAGGCTGGCTGAGGGCTACCTGCAGGCAGATAATCCAAATGTGATGACTGCAACAGTGAAACACGAAGAACATCAGTAAAGGAAGGACTGTGTACGATATTCAATTAAAGAAAAAGTCCAACCTCTCCTACACTTTAACTCAACCGTTTGGTTTGTTTTTCTCTACATTATGGTTCCAGTATTACTTAAGTGCCAGAAAATGTAGTGTACTTTGCCTTGAAAGGGAAAACCCATGTAGCTTTTTCTGGAAGCTTAACTTCTCACATACTTTGTAAGAGGAATTTGCCTCTGCCTTCATAGCATAACGCAGCTACAGGGAAATGTGTAGATTTTCCTGTACGTAACTGCCCACAGTCTTGCATCTTACATAGGCAATCAGGCCTGCTGATGTTAGCAGGGTCAGCAACTGATACTATAAAAAATGGGAGGGGGTGGTAGAATGTTGTGAAACTGTTTTCCATTGCCTTTATTGCAGAGGAGAAGAGGAACGGTATCAGTTCACCTAGATGGTAGGGTTGCCACCTGACTTTTTGCAGAGCAGTCCTGATTTTGGAAGTTCTGTCCTGAGGGTAGGATGCATGAAAAATGCCAAATGTATTGATATATTACTACAAATGTATTGATATATTACTAGAAAAAATATTTCTGACTTTTCTCTAAATGTCACAAAAGGTGTGATACTACATTTACTTCATCTTAATATTATATAAAATAACATGAACAACCAATACTATACATCATAGTCTTTATTTTGGTAATAAGATGAAAATATATACTTTTTTATTTGAGGACTGCTTGGTTTGTCCTGCACAATCTCAAGTTTTAGTAATATACTGCGTTAGTGAGGTACCCCTTACAGTTTACCACATTTTTGTATAGTAAATATAAGATGTACTTTCTGTATCTGCTTCATTTATATAGAGTAGTGACACTCTTACATACAGAACTTCTGATTTGTAATGCTCAAGGATTATGGTTTGGATGAAGTGTTAGTATGCTGCAGTATAACAAATCAGGGGCTAGCAATGCGACAGAAGTGAGGAAATGTAATATACAAAGGCATATGTATCACAGCTTACAAAATGTCTGACAACACAGATTCAACAGACTGTTGCTTCTTCAGGATAACAGGAAAAAACTCTTCTTCCTACTTCTGTTGACATTGATGAGTAGCAGAACCAGTTCTTTGAAGTGTGAATTACAGCTTTTGGATTGCACCAGTACCTTTGACATCTCAGGAAAGGAGTGTGGAGGACACTGTCAGTGCTCATAGGGACTACAAAATGACAGTCCTTTGAAAAGCCTGCAATTTAGCTACTTTCTTTGGCTTGAGATGTACAACTGTTTGGAATAGTTAAAACAGGCTCTGAAAGAAATGTACATGATGGTCACACAAGAAAAACACTGCAAGTAATCCTTATACAGAAGGTATCTATGTAAGATGCCTGTGCTGCCTCTGTATCTCAATGGGATAGGGAGACCGCATTAGTTCATGTCTAGCATGATTCTTATAAAGAGAACTTGAAGTGAATTCTTGGAAGGGAATAAGAAAGCACTGCAACAAAATCACTAATATAGCACACCCTATTTTGGCTATTTTGTGGAAAACATTACATTTTATAGGTATTACCTATAGTGATTCTGATGAATTAAAATAGCTTAGAAAACAAGGATACAATAACAAAAGCAATTTTTTCAGTCGCACTGTAGAGTTTCACTTTAAGACTGGGAAGCTAAAAAAAGAACTACTATCTACTTTGGTATGAAAGTGAAATTTATGAGTACCACAGTTCCTATCCTTCTATATAACTAATTCCCAGGGTATCTGTCCCTATCTGCTATATACTTGTATAGGACTAAATAGATGGCAAAAGGTAACCTTACCGTGTGGCAAGACCATCAAAGAACGTAGAATCATTTAATCCATGCATATACTTTATAATTCCTATAAAATGATCTAGCCTTCTTTTAAAAACACTAACTGATGTTGCCACATTCAGTGTGGTAACTTATGGATTACATTAAGATAAATAAATGTCCTTTTTCATATTCCTGCTTTTTATTAAATGCAAAAATTACACCTCTGGGTCTTATGCTGTCTGGTTCTGTTTTCTATTCAAGGGATAAATCTACTCTTAATTCAACCCACAGCTTTAAATGCAAGGCATAACTTATTCCCAAGAGATCAATAACTTAAACTGAATAACTGTAACTTCTGAGGGCTCTCACTATATGCTTGACATGTGAAACCTATTAGCCTTTTAGTAAATGTTACCTAAACAATCCCAAATCTCCAAATTTTGCAGCTCTCATATTATTAAATGACATAAGGCCAGGTTGTATTCAAGAATAGGCCCAACCATATATATGGTTCTGTTGTGCTAAATAATTGCCATAATGCCAAATTCTAAATCTGTCCATCCATTCATAACCCCTTTTCTTCATTTTTCACATGGAGCTGGAGTGACAATCACATAGAGCCAAGGCTTAATATTTACCACATTTTAAATTTTAGTCTTTGGTCAATTTTAATTATCAGACCTTTAAAAGAGTCTACAGTCTAAACTGGCAATTGTTTACTGAATTAATTCAAATTTATCACAAATTATCACCTTATACTTACTTGTATTAAAACATAAACCTGTTTTGGATGTTCCTAAGTTTATTTACTTATTTATTTACTGCCATTTGTTTACCTGGAAGGTCTACTGCGCCAAGAGAACCCATTTTCAGTGGAGGCCCGGGGAGAAAAGCTCCACAATAGAACAGTACATAAAATGTAACCACAGAATATAAAAAAAGTACATAAATGTAAAAACAGTAAAAAGATAACAAGCAGTATTTGCAGAACAGACAGTAATATACAATAGTTGAAAAATTTGCAAACATACAATATGTACAGATTTTTGTGGGTAAGGTTACAAAGTAGTCAATTGACTGTATTATTATATACTAGTGGTACTATGCTAAAGCAAAACAAATTAGCGGTACTCTCAAGGTGGTTAGAAGGTGTCGGCAGCAGAATGAGTAGGGGGTGTAGATAGAGGGCAAAGATGGAAACTACAGCCAAAGTTGAATTGTTTTGAGTAGTGGTGAAAGAAAGTATGAAGGGGTGTGGATGTAAATTAAGGTGAGAACAAACTTACAGTGTAGGCAGTCAGGTTGTGGGTGGATGGGAGTTGAGACTTTATCTCTGCCAAGTAATTATTTAATATGCAGTAATTTCATTTTGGTGCTGCGGTAGCGTTGTCGCCTCACAGTTAGACATTGCCCGTTCGATTCTCAGAGTGTCTTCTGTGTGGCGACATGCGTGAATGGGCATTCCTTCGTTGAAGGTTGTGCGTTAGGCCCAGCAAGCCATCATGTAAAAATCTACTGCCAATCATTAGCGGACCGGAGTTCCGCTGTGGCAACCCCTAACAGGGAAAAGCCGAAAGACACAAACAAACAAAGTGTACTTGCCCGAATAAAACTCTGTAAAGCTAGGTATTTAAGAGTTTTTGGTTGGGTTTTGTTCACTAGTCAAGCAAGATGGATACTAGGAATGGAAAGTGAAAAGCAGTCTAGCTCAAAATTACAAGAGTTAATAGTATGACACAAATAAGGTATGGAGTAGTAGCTAACCCAGCAAGACAAATGTCTCGGTAAAAAGAATGTTCAGCTGGACTGCATCAGTGATAAAGAAAAGTTGTGTAAAATCTTACCATAACCTTAGATGTCATTCTCTTCCATGTTGCAGTATTCATTACAGTAGGGATATGCTGCCTGCAGCTGCCATTCATCCGGCCAGTATACCAAAGTCTTCAGTTAAGGGATACACGCAACGTAGCATGCGAGAGCCATAAACCAACGTCAACTATAAATGTCACGTCTGCACATACCCAAGTCAGAATTGATTGCCACAGAAGATAAAGTTGAGATGAATAAGCATTAGGGTATTAAAAAATTGAACCCCAAAAGTATATATATATATATGTGTGTGTGTGTGTGTGTGTGTGTGTGTGTGTGTGTGTGTGTGTGTGTATTTATATATGATACCACCACAAAAAAACATTCCTACTAAGTATATCACCCTAACAGAACCAAGTAAGAAAAGAGGGGAGAAGGGAGGGTCTGTCTGAATACTGCAACATGGAAGAGAAGAACATCTAAGGTTATGGTAAGATTTTACACAACTTTTCTATGTTCTTCTATTCTCATGTTGCAGTATTCATTACATTAGGGAGAGTACCAAAGCTATTGGGTAGGCCTTGGGGTGGTTGGTGTTGGAGTGGAGTCTAGTAGACCCTGGAGGATAGATCTGGCAAAGCCAGCTCTGAATCTGGAAATTAGATCTAGTTTCTAATGTTTGGTAAAAGTGTATACAGAGGTCCAGGTAGCTGCCACCAGAATGGAGGCATGATATAGGCCTTTGAAAAAAGCTCTAGAAGAGGCTGCTGCTCTAGTGGAAAGGGCCTTCACTTTGTAAGGCAAGGGTTTGCCATGGAAGTCATGGCAAAATGAGATTGCCTTAGAAATCCAAGAAGCAATGGTCTGTTTAGAGACTGCTCGCCCTAAAGCTCTGGGGTGAAAAGAGGCAAAAAGCTGATCTCATTCCCTGATGGACTTTGTTTTGTCCAGGTAGAATCTAAGCTGCCTGTGAACATCTAAGTAGTGAAGCCTCCTTTCTGCAGAATTTTGAGGCTGTGGGAAAAAAACAGGCAAGTTCACAGACTGGTTTAAGGAGAGTTCATCCACTACTTTAGGCACGAATGAAGCATTTGTCCTCAAGGAGACCCTGTCTTTGTGGAAAATGAGGTAGGGTGGAATCGTTACAAGGGCTTGGAGTTTTGAGACCCTTCTGGCTGATGTCAGAACTACTAATAGAATGGTTTTCCAAGAACAGAACTTAAGAGAGGTAGAATGGGCTGGCTCGAAGAGAGACACAGTCAATTTTTCCAATACAAAATTAAGGTTCCAAGGAGGAAGCACTGGCTTCCTGGGTGGTCTGATATGTAGAACTCCTCTAAGGAACAGCTTTACCTGTAGCCTGGATGCTAAAAGTGGAAGGATAGGCAGACAAGCAGAAATAGCAGACAAATGAACCTTAATGGAGGAGTAGGATAGGCCAGAGTTAAGAAGCTCACAAAAATAAATAAGGACCATAGGAACTGAAATTGTTAAGGGGTCCTGTACCTTTTTGGAACACCATCTGGAAAAATGTTTCTACTTTGCAATGTAATTCTTCTTAGTGCTAGGTTTCCTGGTCCCCTGCAGGACTTTGAGTATGTCCTCTGAATATTGGTGGTGAAAAGGGATCAAAAGTTTATCAACCACAGGGTTAAGTTGAGATTCTTCAGCTGTGGATGTAGCAGTGATCCCTTGTGTTGTGTGAGATGGTCAATTCTGTGTTGTAGTCTCTGGTGATTGTCCCTGGCTAGTTGAAATAGAAAAGGGAACCAATGCTGTTTTGGCCAAAGGGGTGTCACCAGTAAGATTTTGGGTCTGTCTTTCTGAATTTTCAGTAAGACTTGCATCTTTCCCAGTGGAATGAGAAGTCATCCACCCTCCACACCTGTGGGTGGAGAAGCTGTGTTCAGAAGAGTGGCAGCTGTCTGTTCTGGGAGGAGGCAAACAGATCTGCTTCTGGGAAGCCTCATCTGTGAACAAGGTCCAGGAACACTTCCCTGTGTAGCATCCATTCGTGAGGAGGTGCCATGGTTCTGCTTAGAGTGTCTGTCAAAACATTTTCTGAGATTGGAATATGAACAGCCAGTAAGTGAAGAGACAGTGAACTGGCTAGATTCCAAATCTAGATAGCTAGGGAGCATAGGGGGTAAGACTTTGTTCCTCCTTGCTTGTTGACATACCACATCACAGTTATGTTGTCTGTGATGACTCTCAATGTGCCTGTTAGAAGAAGCTGTTGAAGAGAGAGGAAGTTGAGCAGAGACTGAAGATAGTGACACAAGCTGTCTATTTTCAGTTGGGGTATGGATGCAATCACTGGACATGTCAGCAGCCTGCACCCCAGAAAGACAATGTCATGAGTGGGATATAGATGAGACTTTTGCAGATTTAGGGTAAACCCGCAAGTTTCCAAAATTTTGGATACTTGGTGCAGATGAAGGCTCAAGGTGTGAGGAACCCTGTGAAGGACTAGAAGATCATCCAAATATGGGTAAATCTGGATTCCTAGTAATCTGCAATGAGCGATCAGAAAGGCTAGGCACTTTGTAAAAACTCTGGGTGCAGTGGATAAGCCAAAAGGCAAAGCAGAAAACTGAAAATGCGAGGAGCCTAATGCAAAATGTAGAAAATTTCTACAGGAGGGGTGGATTGGAATATGCAGATAGACATCTTTCAGGTCCACTGAGACCATGAAGGCCTGAGGAAGGGATAAGAGGCAGTAAAGTTTAAAGAGAAAGCATTTTGAACATAGGAATATTGAGGAAGAGGTTGAGGTAAGACAAGTCTAAGATTGGTCTCCAGGGACCATCTTTTCTGGGCACCAGAAACATGCTGGAGTAGAATCCTCTTCCCTTTTGTTCTGGTGGCACCGACTGAATGGTGCCTTGTGAATAGAGCTGTGTCAAAATGGGAGAAAACTGCTGAATTTGTGGCTTTGGAGGTTTAAGCAAGCCTTGGAAAGGCGGTAGGGCCCACCAACTCATGAAGTATCCCTGTTGGATAATGGCTAACACCCACTGGTTGGGGGTACATTTTTGCCAGTGAGGAAGGGAGAGTGTGAGACGAAAGGATAGAGAGGTTAAAGAGTGCAGGGTCTCTGAGTCACAGAAGGAGAAAGGTCTATCCTGGGCTGCCTGTCTACGAAAGGAAGGAGTAGAAGCTGTAGAAGAGCTGAGCTGGAAGCAGAGGATTGCCTAGATTGTCTGCGACCCCTAGACTGGGTGGAAGAGGGAGGCAGTGGCTTGGGAGGCCTATCGGAAACAGAGAGCTATGGTTTCCTCTTACCATCAGGCCCTGATGGCTCACCAACCTCAGTGGACATACCTAGATTTTCCTCTGAACTGGCGTCCAACAAGGTACCCGGTTCCGAAGGAAAATCCGAAGTCCCAGGAGTCTCTGGGTTCTTACTCACCTCAAGAGATCTGACTGATGTCTGAGGTGCAGAAAGCATCTCAGGCCTAAGTCTTTTGGCCTTCTTTTTCAGAGGCTGTTCTGATGGACGACCCGAACCCTCCATACCTAAGGCCAGGCATTGTAGCCTTTGAGTCTCTAAATTTTCAATGAAGCTAACCGACTTCTAAGGGTCTTAGGGACAAACGATTGGCAAATATCACAGTTTTTATAATCGTGTTCTTCCCCCAAACAGAATATACATTGATCGTAAGAGTCCTTGTAAGGTATCTGTCTCCCACAATCACACTTGCCCTTCCTAGAAGTCATGAAAAGCTGGAATACAGTCTAAGACTAACAGAAGGAATAAAAATTTAAACATATCTGTAAGCAGACAGTCATTGGAACAAACGGTAAAATGCTGAAGCTGGAGATTGGACGTCTAACGATCTCTGCAGCAGGAAAGTTCTAACTTGGGTACGTGCAGACATCACATTTATAGCCGACATTGGTTTATGGCCCTCACATACTACGTCAAACGTACCCCTTAACTGAAGAATTTGGTATACTGGCTGGATGTACAGCATATCCCTACTGTAATGAATACTGTAACATGAGAATAGAAGTTCATCCTTAAATGTGTCTTACAGACACTGGCTTCCCAGAGATAAGTAAGCATTCTCTGTATGGTCACTACTATCAGAGGTAAGGAACCTAGTCTAGAAGAGAGAAGGTTTCTGACTTCAAAGACCTTGTTAAGTACAGTTCCCCACTATTTGTAATCATTCTGTAGCATTTAAAATTCAATTTCCTGTGAAAAATATTCAGCCTTTTATTTATTTATTTTTTTGGTCTTTCTGAAACTCTCCAGTCATGCTACCTTAAAATGTACTATTCTCTCCAGTAAGCAGTGACCTGATGTCAGTCTCCTGAACACTATCAACTGTCTTCACATAACTGGAAAGCTTTGAGGATAAGATGCTTCACATAGGTGTCTGTAGCACAAATAAAACAGTACAAGCAAGCCAAATCCCATGTGTGAGTGTGCATGTGTGTGTTTGTGTATTTTATGGAAGATGAGCAGTAACTTGGTGTCTGAACTACATAGACATAACATCAACAGACAGTCATTTTATATGCTGCATCTTACATAAGTTCTAGAATGCAGTACACTACAGCAAAGAAGGTGCACCTGTGGTCATTTTACAGCCATTTTTTGAATCATAACCCACTGCACCTGCAATTTTAGTTCTCTTGGTTTCTGAATTTTAGGATAGATGGTCCTCAAGTCTACAACTACCTTAAACATTTATGATCTTGTACACTACAGATCCTTCTTACAAACACCATCAGTAAAGGGAAGGAAGACAAAGGAAAAACAAATTCAAATGCTTGCAGAAGAAAATGTGCAGTGAAGTCACTGGGACCTTTCTGGATATAGCGGTGAAATCAGGTAAAGAGAAATGTACTCAAGTTCTATTTTTTCCCACCCAGAACCCTGAAAAAGCCATTGAGAGGGAATGCTCTCCAGTGCTAGACTTTAACATCATTATCCATGCGGCAGTATTAAAACACAAACTTTACTTTCTTCACATCTGTTGAAGACAGTGATCCAAAAAGCGTAACACTGCTGTCTGTTCCTTCTCTCTTTACTGTCCTCCTACAAACGTTAAATGCTGGTCTCCAGTCATTCATACCTTACCTCTGAGCAAAAACTGCTTGTATTGTGAGAAGTAATCCATTACATAGCATGTGAAGACCTTAGTTGTACAAGAGACTTTCTATACTGCTACTAAGTAGCTGTTTAATGGTGCCCTGTGATGAATGCTCTACTTCAAGCAGCTTTTAAGGCCAGTATCAAATATGTTCAGCCTTTTCTACTTTATAAAAATGTGAAATACAAAAACATTTTCAAAATGCATACAGTAATTATAAACTCAAAAAAGTGTTTAGCAGAATGTGAACTTACTACTCACCATGGGAAACAAAACATACTCTTTAAGGGAATCTTGCGAGTCAAAGTGGATATGATCCCCAAACTCCGCTGAAAAACAAAAATGAAACATGAGTTGAGAAAACTTTTCAGTTTTCAGCAGCAGTTAAAAAGAGAGAATAATGAAGCACGTACAATTTTAGAAACACCAGAACATTTTTGCAAAACCCCTACAAACACCGTGCCACAGCAGGATGCCTATTTTTGTCTATGCATAAAACATGTTTTAACTTAAATTTCCAGCATTCCAAGCACTAGCTATTTTCTCATTTGGTGACAAAGATCATGTGATGACATTTAAGGGATAGGTGTGTATCACAGATAATTCAACTTCTGTGGAACCATCTTACACTCAACATAAAGCAAAGTATTTCTTTTACTCTATTCAAATGTTATTTGGCTGAATAGATGGGTAACTGCAAACTCACCCTCATTTTAGTACCCCTGTCCCTCACAGATACAGACATGTAAGTGTCAAAACATATCATTGTTCGGCCTGTCACTGGGTTATTTGTGCATAAATTATAAAGCTAAAAACTATCTTGGGAATGTAATGCTCAGATTCTTAAGATCATCACAGATCAATAGCCTAGTAGCAAATACCTATGAAATTTGTCTCAAGTTGTCTTTGCTCCAAAGAAATATTTTACACTTTTATACTTGCGAAGAAAAAAGGAACTAAACAGTTATTTAAGTTTCCATTGTGGTGAGTATTCAGAAAATAACATAATGTGATTCCAAAGCAGTAAACAGTGTGCTAAATGAAACAGAAAGCAGTCCAATGGGAATTAGGCATGCAGGAGTGCTGGCAAAGCATGGTCATGCTGAGGACACTGCAAACTTTGTAGCTGCAATTACAGCAGTTACTTACTATGCTGCTAGAACAAGCACACTATGAGTGGTCATGTGACCCAGTGAAAACGTCAGGCAGTTGGCATGCCTGACAGTTTGCACTCATTCAAGCACCCCACAACTATTACAAGCCACTGTAGAAAGAAAGCTGCTAAGTCATTTCAGCATAAAAGGGATAGGTGGGGAGACAGTGCGGACAAAAATGGACAACAGCAGGTAGACAAACATACAGATACACAATAAGACAGAAAAACTGAGTGAAGAAGGGAAAGAGTACACTTTTTGTGGAGAGCAGTGCCCGTTTTTTTAGGAACTGTAAAAGGTGAAGATATCAAGGGGAAAGTGCAGGTAGGATAAAAGGTGGGGGGTTAGCAGGGGGAGACAAACAAACATGACACAGACAAAGGTAGACAGGGGAGAACTCACACAAAAGGGGGCATGACAATGGAGGGAGTACAAGACTGATAGTGGGCAGACAACTGGTGATGAAGAGGATCTGACTATAAACAGGGAAGGGATGAAGTGTGACACAAAAGAATGGTAAACACAATAACAGGCTTAGGGAAGGATGAGAAGGGTATGCCTCACTACCCTAGAGGGGAACACCCCAGGTGTTAATCACTTCTGTGGCTGACATTATGGGTGGGGGGTGGGTGCTGCCCCTGGTGGTCAGAAGGATGGGGCTGGCCAGCTGAGTGGTGACTTGATCAGCCGTACCAAAAGATGCTCCAGGTAGCCAATGTGGGTATCTATTTCCTACTTGGTGACCAGGAGGACCCCTCCACACCACTCTTAGATGAGGAGTGTGCAAGAGGTGACAATAGAGGCAACCAGTGAGCTCTCTAGGTGGCCTTTCATAGGGCATCCTTTGTCACCTGTAAGAAAGGCAGGACTTGAGACTGCTGGGAACCCGGCAGTAGCATCACTGGCTGGTGCAGGGAGCTGTTGGCCACTGCCTCACCAACGCCTGCACCGAAGCTGATCCTGTACAAAAGGAAATAAATGAATGAAGAAAAAACAACAAAGCAAAACAAAGAGTGAGAAAGAGGGAGAGAAAGAGAAGCAGATAGGTGGTTTGTGTTACACTTTATGAAGATTGTACAGTACTACCGGCAGTACACTATATTCATCCCACCGTCTGGAACCTGTCTCACTTCCTTGAACAAGTCATTCCATTTTCCTGTATCTAGTGGGCCACTCAAAACATAAATCAAACAGTAATCACCACAGCATTCCCCTGACAACAGAAGGCAATTACAGCTAAAGGCACTAGATCTGATATACATTACTAAATTATGAACATAATGCTTATAATAAGATGATGGATCCTTTGCCCTTCCCTCTTCTTCCCACTGTCAGAGAAGATCTGAGTAGCTCCTCTTCAGATCAGTAAATCTGTGCCTGTACTCCACACTAGAGAGGCTGATGCCAGTGGCATTGCTCTGTGCCTTCCCATGTTAGTGCCAGGCATCAGTTTTGTATGTTGCCCTCATACTCTGCTAGCAGGCACTTCCTATGGTCTCTGTGCGGCAGTCAGAAGGAGATTTTACACTCTCTGCAGCACCATGTTGGAGCACTGCAAGACTCATAGTGCAGATTGTCAGTATACATAAAGCGGCAGCAGACCAGCCAGGCTTCACAGTGTCTGTCCACATGCACATACCATACACGAACTCGCAGCCAGGAAATGGGTAGACACGAACATCATAGCACAGACTATGGCTGATAACACATTGTGCTAATAGATGCAGTTCAAAAAGGATCTCACAGAATCACTTCATCACCATAACTACTGCACTATGAGGCCCATTTTAGAGTCCATATCTCAGGAAACTAAATTATGGCATGCAAAATGGAGAATAAGAATACAGAGGATAATGTCATAAAGGCAAACTGAAAAAAGACTTAAGTAATGGTAATGGACCACAGCGTTGCAGTAATCATACAAGGGTGCAGAGTAGAAAGAGACACAATAACAGAATAGGGGAGTGGTGGGGTAACACAGCACAGGTATGACTTGATAGGCCACAGGAAAGAAAGCAACACAAGGTACCATCTCTGCTGGGCAGGCCATGACCTGAAATGGCCAGACAGTCTACAGTCCTCCTGTGGGGGACAGCTCAACCTGACAGGTCACAGAAAACAGGGCAGGACAGACTGCAGTCTTGCCTAGGTGTCACAGCATGACAGGGCACAGGGAGAATTGTCAAATCAGGTTACCATTCTGCTGCGTAGGTGCCACAACATTTTTCCATCTGCACACAGACTGCATGACATGCTACAGGGGATAAAAGGTCTCCAGGGCACCCAGCACTTATTGTGCTATCAGCACAGGTCCAATGGACAGCAAGCATTGCTAACATGGTCACTGCTGGCACACTATGATACAGTGTCTGAATGGTTACACTCTAGAAGTGCACACGGCTGGGGGGCCATGGTAAGGGGCTGCAGACAGTACTCCATCAATTGTCAGCTGGCACAGACAGTCATGCATGAACAAACTAACCCACATGTGTAACCCACAGGTGGACAGATCTTGACATGGGACCAAAATAACGGCAATGGCTGGAAAAGTTCACCACACAAGAGACAGAGAAGCAATTACAGGCCTTGCACACACATGGCATGTGTATCCTTCAAAACTGTAAAGCAGACAAGGCCTTCTGTGACCACGTGTTGCAGGGATTGGTGCAGGAGATCAATGCAATGGGCAGCTATAACAGGACAATAGTACAGGAGCATTGCAGGATCACTGACATGTTACTGCACACCAAGACCAAACTATAGGCCAGAGATGGGCTGACCACTGGGTGTGGACCACCAACAAAGTATCTCTTGAAGGTAAGGGAATTCTCACATCCCTCACTGAGAAAGTGAGGAAACCTTTATAGCTGGTGGCATTTTGAATGTGGGAGGTGGGCTGCTAATAACTGCCTGAGTATCTACAGGGTATGCACCAAATGAGTAGTAGCATGTGACATCCTTGTAGGACAGTGACTTGCACCTGTGAATGATTTAAAATGGCAAACATATACATATCTGACATCCAGGGACATTGTGGTTGCAGCAGTAATAACTTGTACTGAAGGTATGCATTGTGTGTGACATGGTATGTATGTAACTAGCATGTAGCAATGGTTCATCCATGCAAATATGGGCAACTGCCTGCTGCCATGGTGTTAGGGTATGATGCACACTGCAAAGTTATACACCAGACTTATGCAGATGTTATACACTGCTCTAGAGATGGCTTCACTTTCCACACTATCCATAGCTGCCTGTGCTCCTTGGCATTGACACTCCGTGGTTTTCATTCCACTGTGGGCATACCACAACAGGCCAGTCATGGTCCTGCAGATCAACATAATCCTATATACCTAAAGCAAGAAGCCACATGGGCAGGACAGAGTGGTTCCTGTACATGTTCCAACATGATGCACTATCCCTTGGACTTAATTCTTGCAGTCCTGACACTGTGAGGTCACACGGTACTCAAAGCCAGCATTCTACCAATGGAAGTTCCACCTCATCACGAGAGGATGTCATCTTTGACTCCTTCTAACTTACAAACTGTGTGCATGGCTACAGCATCCACTACCCATGGCCATTCCATCTACACTAGTACTGCTGTCACCTGCCACTGTGCCTACCCCAACTGTGTAAATGATGGTGACTGTGCCCTATCCACCTTCCCTGGCATGTGTGCTTAAGGTAATGTCTGTTGAACAGCATGGTCAGCCAGTGACTGTAATGTATAGGCAGGTTGTGCTATTTCATGCATCAGTTTTACTCTGTCTTTCCACGTTCGATAGTTGTGGACCAGATGCTGCCTCTATGACAGTGTCATGAAGTACTACACCAAGTTCTTCCACAAATGGGGTAGCACTGTAGCTGGTTCCTCAGACGACTCTTCACCTAGCACATGCTCTTTCACTGCTGTCACGGGCATGCAAGGCAGTATTGAGGTGCCCCATCTTGTAACTGCTTCTGTAGCACCATGTTATGTGCCATGGCATGCACCCCAAGTATCTTGCTGCAGGTCATCACAGAACACTGCAGCATGTAACTAGGTTTATCTAAGTATGAAAAGCAGGCCTTCAGCAGTCCAAACACACATTTGATGATGATACATATCTCTGACAGTCCAATGTTATACTACATCATCCCCAGCATGGTCTGGGGACTGTAAATGGTGGCCATAAGCCATAGTTTCAAGACATATCCAGCATCACTTGCAACACATTGCAGTGGGCACGAGTATGAGTGGTGTATAACCTACAGTCATGGGGCCAGACTATCAGGAACTCTGTGTATGGCAATGTGTGCACCTGCTAACTAGATGACCCTGTGGAAAGTCAGCTTATATGACACTCTGGTATGAACTTCACAAGTACTAGTTGTGGAAAGCATGGGGCTTGCCTAGATGGCACAAAGACATACTGTTTATAATACCCTGTGTATTGCACACAACCAGGCAATTGATGGAGTGGAATGCCTTCTCGCTGATATACTTGACACAATGTGAAGCAGGTGAAGCCTTAATGGCAATGTGGGTGGTCAGTGGTTCCCAGGACATGAGGGCATTGGGATATGCTGTAGAATTCCCACACAGTGGTGGCTCTCTCCTCCTCCTCTGTTCTCCATGGAAACCAACTATGCTCCACTAAATGCTGCAGCATCACATCAAGGAACTGGAGTAGGAGTTGTGAGGCAGATGCCTGCAAAACTCCCAACATATCACTTGTCAGATGTTAAAAGGTCCCCTGCAGCAAAAATAGTTAATGTTACATAAACCTTGACTTCTACTGTGATAGGCATTCCATGCATTCCTCATGATTCCATTTGTGGATGGTCTACTGTATGGTGTCTCTGTCTATATATTAGTGGTCAGCAATGTCTTGGTGATGGTATGTCACCTGCTGTCATCCCCTTCTGAGACAGAGGATGACACTGGGCATTGGTGTGGACACACTGGCTCTCAAAACAGCCACTAATACATGATGGTCAGTTACGGCAGATGCTACCCCTGGCATCTTGGCATGAGCAATACTCCTGTACTCCCAACAAATTATAGTGTTCCTAAAAGCTGACCACCACATCTTCCAGCTTCAGGGCACATTCCACATACCCAAACTGTCAAGCAGCTGGAAATGAACTGACTAAAAGACAAGTCTAGATGCGAAGCCCTTCAGAGCTTTCCTGCCACAGAAGAGTATGCTTCTCTGAGGTTTTCAGGGATCAATGGTTGGCCTGTACGCAGGGCAGATAAGTTCCATTTGAGAAAAAAAACCTTCCATTTTCTTATACTTACTGATGTTTTATTACTTTTCTCCTCAGAAAGTTATTTTAAAGCTAGGAGTGTTGTGTCTTAATGGACTACCTCGAGACTGTAACACACTTTTAAACAGAGCACTCATTTTTTGTTTCAGTTTAAAAGTAGTGTAAATTAACTGATAACATATTTTCTATGGAGAAATGCCGTTTATTTTCCATTGTCGTGCTGCCATATTATTTCAAAGTGCTTTTTCCTGTCTTTTTTTTTTCTGTCAAAAAAGTAACTTTTGTGGACTGGTAGTTTTACTAGCATATGCTGCTTGTCCTCACAGGGAAAGAGGCACCATTTTTGGCTTGACCATGGAACAGATTGTTGGTCCCACAGCTGGTCCTTCTTCCAGACACAAAAAGAAAAAGCTAAGCATAACAGCCTTTGCCACCACAGCAAGCTAGTAATATGCCTCAGCCACAGGCAGGTGACACTGTTGTGGTCATTTGTTGTACTTCTGACCACTCATCTTTTACCCCGGATCCCTCTAGTGTAGCACCTACAGGCACTATGGACTGGGGGTTAGCCACATCCTCTGTGGTTGTTGGAGTCTCATCAGTGGGCAAGGGACAGCCACTCTATTGGTCCTGGGAAAAGGAACAGGGAATGTTTCCCTGTTGTGTAAGAATGCTATGCACATCCCTGGGGAAGTAATGGCTGCCATTAGCAACATGGTCAGCCCCATTTATCCTGACAAAAAGAAACAAAGTCAAGCATGTATCTGCTCCTCATATTTCTTTGGATAGTAGTCATTTACTGGAACTGGCTTAGGGTTTGATTCAGGCTACTGATCCTTCTTGCAGAGTACTTTCTGATAAAAGAAAGAGGGATACCTCTTTTCCTGAGGAAATTCAAGATTCTAAATCTGAACAGGAAGATGCAGGGATGGATTGAGGGTTATGTGCACAGATTTCTGATTCAGACTCAAAAGAGCTCAGTTTCTGATTCACACTGTGGGGGGGGGGTCTCTTTCTCTGATACTATTGCTAGAATGTCAGTGTTTTCAGTGGGAGAACACTGAGGTTTCTCACTCCCTCAGAAAATACTACGAGCTGTAAAAGGAGGGTCTCCAGAACCTATACCCATTTATTCTGTCCTGTCTACTTTAGAGGATGTTTGTCTTATGGCCAGCTCCTAATAGTCAGCCAGCTGTCCCTAAAAAGGCAACTAGGCTGTATAAAATTCCTCACTTTTAAATTTTCTACACTATTCCCAAACCTGTACTAGCAGCTATAGCCTTAGTTGACCCTACTGCTGCTAAGCACTTAGTTAATTATGATCCTACTCTTTCTGATAAGGAAGGGGAAAGTACTGATAGCTATGGGGGAAAAGTATATACTTCTGCAATTTTGATGTTCAGAAATTCTCAGGCTTATATGTTAAAGTTTATTCTGACATATTGTGAAAATATGAGGAATGTTTGATCTACAGTTTCTTTTTTGTGAAGAAAAAGCTGCTTTAAATAACTCAGTTTCTTCTACTACACAGGTCACTACTTATTGTTTGCAGTGTGCGTATGACCCTGCTGATACTTTTTCCAGAGTTAAGGTCACCGGTACTGCTTTAAGGATGTTTGTTTGGTTACATTCTCAGAATCTCCCCACATGATATAAAAACATTTTTTTTAATTCTCTTTTGGATCGAGATTGTGTTTGGCCCCTCTGCTGCAGATATGATCAAAAAATGTGATGAAATGGCAAGTTGATCCAGCAACTCTCAACATTTTTAGTCATCCTTTTCCAAATTGCCCAAAAAAACAGAATGAACAGTCTCAACAGAATTTGGGTAAACAGACATTTAAGAAGAAGTGGCAAAGAGGTTCCAAAAAGAAGTTTCACACCTCCCAAAACCAAGGATGGTCAAACAAATCTGAATGACTATTCATGAGACATTGTGACCCCCTCCCACGATGACCCCTTTTCTCTTCCACAAAGTTTGATTTACCATTTTTCTCTTTGGCAACAGATTGTTTCAGAGAAATTGGTTCTGAAAATCATTCTTCAGGGTTACAGATGGCAGTAGCAGGAAAATCTTCATTTCCAAGGGACCATTCCTTGTCCTGCAGATCAGAGTCTTTTCTTTCCATCTGTTCTTAATCATATGCTGGCCCAAACAGTGATGGAACCAGTTCCTCCTTCCCAGGTGGGTATGAGGTTTTACTCAAGGAAGTTCCTAGTGTCAAAGAAAGAAAATGCTTGGAGACCAGTTTTGGATCTTTCTTTCCTAACCCTGTCTGTGATAGTGCCCAAACTCAAAATTATGTCACATCATAACCTGTTTCCTCTTCTTACTCTTTCAAGTTTCCTGGTAACACTAGATTTAAATGATGCTTATGATCCCATCCTTATTCATCCAAACTTTGGACATGTCTTAAGGTTTTGTGTGTCTGAATCACATTATCAGTTCTCTGCCTTACACTTTGGACTATCCACTGCACCAAGAATGTTCACAAAGTGTCTAGCTCCATTTACAGCTCATTACTGGTTACAGGATATCCACATTTTCCATATCTGGACAACTTGCTTAGCTCTGCGGAGTCTTTTTCAAACTGTCAGGAATCTCTCTCCCTTGAGTGAGAGATCTCTTACACAAGTGAGGATTCCAAGAGAACATTAAAAAGTCTTTCTTGACTCCCTCACATGGGACTGTGTTCCTTGGATGCCAACTAGACACCTCAGTTCAAAATGTTTTACTTCCACAGGAAAAATAGGTCTTTATGCAGACCTTTTTCTAAAGTTTTCCACCTACATTTCAATCACTGGAAGGTAATACTTCAGGATTTGGGGTTTCATGGCATCTATGGTTCTCACGATATCCCTGGCAAGACTCCGCAAGAGAAAGATACAGTACTGTCTGAAATCTCTGTGGTTCTAGCAGCAACTCTCTTAATCTTTTCAAATCTTAGTGCTGGTGTTTGTTAGAAGAGAAATCCTTTGGTGGAGAGAACAGATATCCATAAATTCAAGTCTCCTCCCTCCCTGCTCCAAATCACTGAGTCAACACAGATGTTTTGGACTTTACCTGGGGAGCAGTTTTGGGAGAGATAAAAGTGCAGGGTGTGGCACACCAAGGACAGACTGAAGCACATAAATATCAAGGATATTGTTGCTTTGACAAAGGCACTCAACTCTTTGAACTATCTTTTGTCCCCTGGACGTCTCCAAGTGGTTATATACAAAACTACAGTCATGTGGTACATCAACAAGGGGGAACTAGTTTATATTCCCCTTTGCAGACTAGCCATGTTAGCTTGGGATATACCTCCACAGCACAACCTCACTCATACAGGCACTCTACATTCTGAGCAGGGCCAGGGCAGACTCTCATGAACGGGAACAGGAAGTCTTTCAATATTTGATCCATCTTTGGGTAGTTCCTCAAGCAGACCTCTTTGCCTCCTCTCTGAAGAATCACATTGCAAGAGTTTGCTTCAGGACTCTGTGCAATAAGGCCTGGAAGACAGATGCTTTTTCTTTTCCTTGGACAGGAATGTTCCTTTATGCTTTTCCACCCTTTCATTAGTATCCAAGGTACTTCTGAAGACTTAGAAGGAATCCCTATGATCACTTAGGTAACTCCCTTCTGGCCTCGGCAACTGTGGTTCTCCCTTCTTTTGGAAATGGCCAGGGGCATTTACCACAAGTTTCCTCACAAAATGGATCTAGTCACACAAGAACGGGGCTGTTTAATACACCTCAACATCTGTCACCTTAAACTGACTGCCTGGATGATAGGGTCTTAATTCCTTTTAGGCACCTGTTTACTGAGGATGTGCAGCAGTTACTAATGGAGGCAGGAATCCCTGCTACTAGAAATAGTTATTGTCAGCAACACAGCCAGCACCCATTCAGGGCTAGTTGTTCTCTGATTTTACAATATTTGTGTGAGTTACTGTCCTATGGCTTTTCTCATTCCTCTGTCAAGGTTCATTTAAAGGCTACTTCACCATGTCTCTCCATGGATCCTCATATTTCAATACAGTCTCATGTCAAAGTGTTCTCAAAAGGGGTTTTATGTAAGAGGTCACAAAGAAAAATGGTGGTCCCTGCTTGAGATCTTAATTTTGTGTTAGAGAAGCTAACACTTGTACCATTTGAACCAGCTAATCTGGCTGACTTGAAGTTAACAAAAAAAACAGTTTTACTGATTGCTCTGACTTCTGCAAGAAAGATATCTGACTTGCAAGCTCTTAAGGTGAGTCAACCCTATCTCATTTTCCATAGGAACAGGGTTTCTTTGATAACTAATGTTTCTTTTATGCCTAAAGTGGTGACAGTTTACTTTAAGCCAAGCTATCCATCTCCCCATTTTCTTTCCTGAACCTGAGAACGAGAGATAAAGGATACTCCGTACTTTGGATGTCCACAGACATCTCAGGAACTAAGTTGACAGAACTAAATCTTTCACATCTTCTGATCAATTGTTCATTTCTTGTGAAGGTAAGAAGGGATAACCTGTGTCAAAACAGACTATTTCCAAATGGTTGCCTAAAGCTATTATCATTTGTTATACTCACCATAACAAATCTATTCCAGGCAGGGTCAAGGCCCACTGTTCCATGGCCTTGGCTTCATCTATGGCTTTTATAAAGGGTTGGATTCTAGAAGCATTCTAGAAGCTGCTTCTTGGTCCTCTGAACATACTGTTACAAAGCTCTATAAGCTTGATCATTCAAACATCTACTCTTATGGCATAGTCAAACTTAAACAACTGTATATTCTTTATAATATTACATAAAACATTCACATTCTTTGAAAGTCAGCAAAACCCCAAACTTTACATCACATGCAGCAATAGCAGTATTACATGAATCATTAAAATAGGGCCTCACCTCAGTATCCCTTAATGAAAGCACTTCATATTGTATGACTTGAAAATCATTCCTATTGTAACCACACTTTACAATGTCATTAGTCAAATCAGCAAGTTCCTTTTGAAATAATCATTCATGTATAGTAACTAGAGAAGCTATATTTATCCTTTAACAATACTCATCTATACATATTTTGGACATATACTATTGCATTCAAAATAAGTAGCACATTCAGTAGCCTTCTTATATTACTTGTTAGTATCTGTCCACAATTATCTTTATATAGTTAGATCCCAAAAATCTGAAATTGTGAAAAATTTAAATAAATTTTCAGAAAAGTGGTGGTTGCATTTTGATTAGTAACAAAATATGTCAATGACTCGGTATCACACTGCAAACAAGAAAAAACATTGTCAACAAATCTGCAATAAAAAAATAAGTTCTTTATAAACATGATAAGCACACACACCCTTTTCTTACTCTGGTAATTACAAATTTGCATAGCTGCTTGCATGTTGACAGAATTGTTAAAGAGCAAAACATTATCTAAGTACTTATAAAGTACGAAGTAAGCTAATTTTAGTATATGAAAGATTTACACTGTCAAGACAGATGCATTTGAATCTCAACATTGCAAGAGTTTGAAGTCACTGTGAACAAAGACTGTATCTAACTCAACAAAAAATAAAGTTAGCTGCTGCACTTTGACTTTTCCATTCATGTAGTTTTTGTAAAAAAATGTTTAGTGCCAAGTAATATGATGTCTGAAAATTATGAAAAAAGATTTAAGATTTTTTCAACATAAATGGAAAGAGGTTCCAACACCCAGCCTTGACCTGAAACAACTGGACACAGAGGTGGTTTTGCTCTGTCTTTATGAAGCTTTAATAGATCATAAATAGTAGATGTGATAAAATTGGTAACAAAAATATTCAAAACTGAGCTGATCACAAAACTTGTGTAGATCATATAACAACACTTTCACATTCAAAACTAGATTTCTAATATTGAGTTGGACTGTTACAGCTCTATTTTTCACACTTTCTGTTTGGAAATTTCTGCAGTCGATATGTTTACAATCACTTTTTGTGTCAGAATGCTACACTGAGAGTGCAACAGTTTGTAAGGTGCAGTCTTATAGGGGGCATGATGAAACATTCTTTCCTATGCATTTAAATTATTAAACTTACAAAGAAACAGTTGCTAGACTTCTGGATTGTCTAATAGTACAACACAGTAGGTTAAAGCCCTGAGCTAACAAATGTCAACTCGTGGCCCTCAATATTTACTTGTACACTGAGGATGAGACTAAACCAGACAGTTACCACATTGCATCTAAAGAGGTGCTTGCCTTTCTGTAACTTGTATGACTAAAAAATGAGTAAAAAAATTATCGCAGGCTCAAAGTGTTCATATTTTGCAGTTACTGCTTACTAAACTTTGGCAGTCTAGTCATTTTCCTCCCCCCAAATGTAAAACATGCTTTTAAAGTAATAAAACCAGATTAAAGTAACTACAATTTTGTCAAGATTACTGTGCATCTGGGACTTCCAAGATGGCTGCACACTGAGTAACAGCTTAATTCTAACTTTCCCAGTGTGAAAACAGAAACTTAGCAGAGAAAGCTAGTGGACCAAAATTTCTGGGTAAATTTCAGTAACTGGCTAGTAAGTGCACTACCTGTGATGCCAGGAAAAAAGAAATACAGAGGACCTGAAGGAAAATCATCTACAAAAGATGATGAACATCGACTGGAAAAAGTACTGCAGCTGTTCAGCAAAAAGCAGTGCAAGCTCCAGACATGACCTCCAGTAACCTAGAGGAAAGTATAAGACAATTGCACACAGACCCGATTAAAATAAACAAAATTCGGGAATACATCAACTCAAATAACAAGGATGGAAGCAATGGAAGAAGCTTTAAAGATATATTCAAATTAGCTGATAAAACTGCAAAACTCAATGAAATGATGAAAAGGCTGGCTGAATATTAGACTACATAAGAAGAGATGCTTCAAAAAACAGAATTAGAGAACACAGCACGGAGGTAAAACCTGAGATTTTCTGCTGTACCAGAGATGCTGGAAAGAACAGACTGCAATAAGTTTAGGAAAGTACAAAGAAGCAATTGGACTGGTATACTGCAACAGGAATTGTTAACTGAAACTACACATCATCTGTATGCTCCAAACATGGCTATGAGAGAGCAACCTAGATCTTTAATAGTAAAAATGCAATCTTACCAGCAGAAGGAATTAATTCTGACAAAACTGTTGGCAGAAGGACAAAGTACTAAATGTGGGAGACAGCATAGTGTTTGTGGATAATGACTACTCATTGGACATCAGGCAGAAGAGGAGTAAATTTATTCCATTATCCAGGGAATGTTGAGAAGCAGGTATGAGATTCAAACTGCTGTACCCAGCTATCTTCAAAATATTTTTCCCTGGAGGGGCAAAATCATTTTCTGATGAAGTTCATGTTAAACAAGAAATACAAAAGTATGTCTAACAAAAAGTGAGCAGTGAAACAGAAGCTGATGGTAATAAAGATGATACAGAGACATTGCCAGTGAAACCTTTTCCAATATTTCAACATAAAATACTTGAGAGAAGGAAAAAAGCACAAGCATCATTTAGAAAATTTGAGAGTACATTGGAAATGAAGCACAGAAAGAATATGGGAGATGGAGATGAACAGGAATAAAACCAATAACTTGGAAATTGATAAATGTGGGATTACAAAGCAATACATATATTTATAAAACCTGAAAGAACAAGAACATCTAGAAATATTAGACTTTATTAAAGTTTTAGGAGACTCTAAAGCATATGCCCTACTTCATGTCATTAATGTTTGGATACTAAAACCAGTAACTTTCTGAAAGCATTCAAGTGTTTTCCCAGCTGAGAGACAATGCCAGACAGCACTAAGGACAGCACTAAGTAGAAGCACAGGCTCTATCATGCGTCCTAACATGGATAACCCTTCCTTTCGGTTATCTCAGCTTGTGTGTGGCTATCAGTTTGGAACATTTGTTCCTATTAGGAGGGTAAAACTGCAATATTTGAAAATGTACATAGTTTTGTGCATTATCATGAAGTTAATAGGTTTTAGGGGGGTATGTTTTTTTTGAAGGCTTTGAATAAAACAACAAGTTTTGTAAGATGTGACATAGGCTCAAATGGAGATGACAAGAAACAACTGTATAAAAGATTAACCTGCCAAACAGTATATGCATGTAATACAAAAGCTGGAACTAGACATTTAACAAAAAGCTGTTATAAATAAAAGGTGGGAATAATAACTTTTCAAGAAAATGATGCTTTCTGTAATGCCTTTAAATGTCAATGGCCTCACAGATAAATAAAAAAAAGCATAGTGAACTATGTTAAAAAATGTAGAGTGTAATTAGCTATGCTACAGCAGATACACTTGGAAAGAACTGAACATATGAATTTGATAAAGAAAGGTTTTCAGGATGGTTATTCAGAGGAATACCTGGGCCAAAGGAAAAAAGGAGTACTTATATTAATTGCAAGAGAAGTTCCAATAATTATAGAAGAGGATAAAACAATATAATAACGGCAGATTTATAGTACTAAAGGGCTACTGGCAAGTGAGGAGGATTACAATGGCATGTATCTATATTCCACCAAAAACTGCTATAATGGAACTTAAGAAAAGTAGTCAGCTTTCAGCAAGGAATATTACTTATAGGTTGGGACTGGAATCTGATGTAAATAGTGAAGATGTGTCTGGGGAGCCTAGAAAATATAACAAATGAGAGTATATTTTGAAGAAATTTATGAAAATATTTAGCATGTAACATGCAAATTCAGTAATAGGAGTTTGGAGTGAATTTACATATTATTTCCCAAGGTAGAAAAAACTGGGCTAGGTTAGACAGAATTTACATTTCACAGGAACATGTACATTTAATTGAAAGTCTTGATATGCACCCAACAACTATTTCAGATCATGCGACAATAATAACTAAAATAAAAACATGTTAATGAAATAAAAATGAGACACTGGTGCTTTCCCACCTATCTGTTAAAAAGAGATGAATTTAAGGAGTGGATACTGGAAATTATTTAGGAGCTATTAAAGAAGATAGAAATTTCTTCTGAAACTATAGATAGGGAATGGGATAAAATTAAAGTGGAGTTAAAAATACGGTAGAAATAAAAGAAAGGGAGATATGGTTAAGAACTAAAAATAATTATTTAGAGGGACTAACAAATGTTAAAGTATTGCAAATAGGGGTATTCCCACAGAACAAGAAAAGCAGCAATTGCAGAATGCTAAACAGAAAATAAGGGACTACCTCGATAATATGCATAAGTTTAGAAAGATTGCTGTTAAGCAACTGTTTTTTGGTAATAACTCTGGCGCACAAAAACTTTCAGCACACTGACTCAAGCAACAGAAAGTAGAAAGTACTGTTGCCAAGCTAAGGGAGTCTATAACAAGGAAGATAACAAGAGATCCTGTAGACATATTAGAAATATTTTGGAAATTATATGAAAATCTTTATAACGCAGAGGAATATGGAAATCAAGGAAAGGTACAAATGGAAATATTTATGGAAGAATTAAATATGTCAAGGTTAGAGTTACATGAGGCTAAATTACTGACAGGATAGGAGGAGATAAAATAAAAATGATGATGTATAACCAATTTACAGTAAAGCCCCCAGGAATATTTGGTATCCATGTGGAAGTTTGTAAGCTAGGAGGGACAAACTGATAAAGATCCAGAAGGTTTTGTTTAACAGTACCAACATCCTGTAAGAAGGCAGTGGTAGCTGTAATACCTAAAGGGGGTAAAGATCCATCAGATCCAGCTTCATACAGACACATTTCAATGCTAAACCATGATTATAAAGTAAAGTCCAAAAATCCACACACAAAACTTCACGAACAAAGCAATTCAAAGTGTAGACATCAAAAAAGTCCAAATGATGTAGAAAAATATAAACTCCTTTATTGTAGTCGACAAGAGGTAAGCACTTTCACTATTCAGCTTCATCAGACCATATAGCAACTACTGGCATACAAACCATTTTAAACCAGACATAATTAAGGTACAACCAAATGAATGAAAAACATCAATCTAACAATTAAATTAAATGATAACACCCTTTAAAAATAAAAAAAAAATATATGGCATGTGACAAAGAGACTAAACAGAAAATAAAATGGAAACAAAAATATATATGTATAAAAAAGATACTAACCTCTATACTATATATAAATATGCATGAAAAAATAAATATATATATAGAACTATATATGTGTATAAAATACGTGGAAAAAAAATATATATATATATATATATATATATATATATATATATATATATATATATATATATACATATATACATAAAAAGCATGAATATATTAACACATATACATATAAGCATAGGAGTCAAATAAAATTATGAAAACACTCAAAAACTGGTGCAGTACAGATAGGTGCCTGTTTACTTATGAAGTCTCCTTTTCTTCAAAGCAGGCTTAATACAGGCCCTTTCATTCAACCCCCTGCCCCGATCAGCATGGAGCATGATAATCCAACAAGCCTCCCTATGCTCAGTGTGTGTACAAATGTCACCTCCCCTAATACTCAGACTAATGGTCTTGATAACTCTAAGACAAAAGGCATGATACATACCAAATTCCAAAACATGCTTGGAAAGTGCATTATGTAGAGAGCCCTTCCTGATGTGTTACAAATGCTCTCTCATCCTATCACGAAGGACCCTATTAGTTTTACCAACATAAAAGGAGCAGCAGATGGTACATTCTGCCAGGTATATCACATGGGGGGGTCATGCAATCTGCAGAAGCATGGAATATAAACTCCCTACACAAGTCAGGATGAAAAAAAGGTACAGAGGTATTAATAAAAGCACAGAAGCTACAGTTACCACAAGGTAAAGTAAAACCAGGGGATGAGGACATATTGCTGTGATTCTTATCATAACACAAAAGTCTCTCCAAATTCTTGCAATTCCTGAACCTAAATGTGGGTTTCTCACCTACAATTCTGCGTATATCATCATCCACTTGCAAGATGACCCAATACTGACCAAACAACCTAGTGATATCATTATGATCACTGGTGTAAAACAAAGGAACCTTGACCTCAAGAGTGTCAAGGCCTCTCTCCCTATCAACATAAGAATTTACAGTAGGTCCAAAATATGGGCTTGTTGTTGTCGATCTCAACTGATCTAAATCTGACCAATGCCTATCTATCTCAGAAGGGCTATATCCTCGTGCCAACAATTTACATTTCAAACCATCAATCTCCTGTAAAAAAAACAGATGTAATAGGATTCAGTCTAGAGGCCCTTATCCCTTGACCTCTAATTAAATTCCGGAAAATATAGCCAGGATGCATGCTAGATCTAAATAGGAAAGCATTTCTATGACAGGTCTTATGGTAGACGCCAGTGTTAATCATGTTACCAGGCAACTTCTCAATGTACAAGTCCAAAAACTCAACACGTGTAAATGACCAAGTGAAAGTGAACTTTAAACAGTCAGTCAAATTGTTCTATCCATGGGACCTTTCCACAACATAAACAAGTCATCGACGAAACATCGATAGAACAGTACATGCTCCCTGAAACCTTGGATAGGAAACAAACTATTGTTCTCCCAATGTGCTAAGAACATATTGGCATAGCTATTTGCACACGACGTGCCCATAGCTACGCCATGTTTCTGGAGATACATTTCACCATTGAAGGTAAAAACATTGTTCTCAAGCACCATCTCTAGGAAATAACAGATGAGATCTACCTGTGCTGGGGTATACTCACTATGTAGTGAAAGGTACTCATGCGCGAACTGAATACCCAACCCATTAGGAATCATAGTGAACAAAGATTGTATGTTGAAAGTAACCAATATAACGCTCTCAACATGACTAATGGAAGAAATGCACTGATAAAGATCCAAAAGGAATTGTTTAGAATCCCTAAGGACCACTGGGTTCAAATTAATTATAGGTCTTAAAAACTTCTCAACATACAAAGAAAGAGGTTCATAATGATCCAGAGAGAAGCAGAATGTAAGAAAATACCATTGTTGTTGGTGGGTCTTGATGCAGAGAAAACATTTGACAGAGTAAGCAGGGACTTTATGAGCAGGGCAATGGAAGCATTTGCATTCTCTGATAAAATTATAAGGTTGATTAGGAGGATATACGAGGGATCAGAGGCAAAAAATAAAGTGGGTGGGGCCCTCTCTGTTAATTTCTGCTTGAGCAGAGGAGCCAGGTAGGGGTGTCTTTTCTGCCCTTTGTTATTTGCATTATATTTAAAACTATTGGCAAAGAAAATGAGGGACTCAGAAATCCAAGGATACAATTGGTATGGTAGTCAAGAAAAGTTGGCTATGTTTGCAGATGATATGATTTTATACCTGACAAAACCAGAAAGAGACATTACAGACTTGTGGAACATTTTGAGACAGTTTCAAATCTTTTCAGGACACAAAATTAATGAAGCTAAAACAAAGGTAAATTATGTACCCATACACTAACTGGTTCAGCAATATCCATATTTATGGGGACATGACAAAATGAAGTATTTAGGAGTATGGATTAAAAATGATTCTGGTGTGGCAGCTAAGGATATATAGAAAGAGACTGAATAATAATACAAAAACTGAGAAAATGGAAGCTCTGTTATATGGATATCAATAGTAAGATACAGGCAGTTAAAATGTTTTTACTCTTTCTATTCTTACACACAGCTCACGCATATTTTTATCACCTAGAGGAGAAGTTGTGGATAGCAATTAATAAAGAGTTGAAGGATTTTATCTGGGAGGGGAAGACTGCAAGGGTCAAGTGGGATAAGCTTCTTCTAACAGAACAAGGCAGACTGGGATTATCCGATCTGAAGGGGTAATTCAGAGCAACACATTTAAGGCTCCTATATATAGCACAAACAGAAAACTATAATTCAAAGTGGGAAGAGATGATGATGAAAAAATCGGGGGAAGCTGAAGAAATAAGAAGAGACTGGGATTTTGGATGTAGCCCTTTAAGGAGAACAACAATAATCATACAAAATATTATATTCATAAAGTAGTAGAAAGTATTCTAAGAACTAAGCCAACATGAGAATGGAGAAAGGAGATTCTGCTGATAGGGATGACAGCAAATAGGGATACAGACAAAAGCCAAGAAGGGGCTGGAATTTATTGTAGAAAACTGGCAAAGGAACCAAGGTACTGAGAGCAAATAACTAGAAAGGGAAAAGGTAATAGAATGGGAAGATGCCAATCATTTATTAGTACTGCAGGATAGAGATTGCCTTCCCTATCAAGGACTGATATGAGAGTATAAGCAAAGAGAAATAAATGGGGGGGGGTCCTAAATGAAAGACCGGCACTGGTAAAGTTTTTAGTGGACTCTAGAAGAGAAGCTCCCATTAAAAACAGGAATAATTAGTACAGCATATAACATATTGCATGATAACTATAAGAATAAATCAAAGGAGGTAAGAAAGGATTGGGAAGAGAGACTAGATAATCAATTCACAAAGAAACAATGGGGGACATATGTATATCTCCCAAATATGCAACAAAGTCTAGAAGATTTAGGATCTTTGCTTGGAAGTGTCTACATAAGTATTTCTACACCCCAAGTAGATACCAAAGAATTTTTCCTCAGGTAAACAGCAAATGTTGGAGATGTGATACAGAAGAAAGAGGTAACTAGGAACATATTTTCTGGGACTATAATGAGTTGGCAGACTAAAAATTCCCTGCAGATTGATTTGTCAGAAGTACTGGGTGAGCAAACTGGTGCAACTAAGGAAATTATTTTTTTTGAGCTGTGATACAGAATCGGAATTGCTTAAACATAATAAGGCCTTGCTAAGTCTAATTATGGTGGCTGCCAAAAAAGCAATTACTAGAAAATGTTTGTCTGACAATGGATAGATTATAAGTGATGTATAATGCTTGCAAATACAATTCTGTCAATGTGCTTTGTAATGTATAATGTTTGAAACCTGGATTGTGTTTGGATGGTTTGTTTTCATTTATATAAATGTAAGATTGCAGATGTAGGTGATAATTCAATAAAGATGTTTCTTGCTTAAAAAAAAAAAGATTATTATGCATTTTAATTCATTACAAAAGTTTCTTTTTAAAGGAAACATGGCCACGACTTTAAAAATTGAAATTACATTTTATAGGGGTGACATACTTTATATGCAACACTAACCCATGTACAACATAGCTGTTTATTGAATATGTGAAGTATATCCAGACAGTCTTGGTTGCCCCCTCTTTTAAATAACAGTTTCCCCGCCTTTTCTCTGAGTTTATTATAAAGGATAAATGCAACTATTTCAGTTTTTTATGTCCGTTTCCCAACACAGGAAGCACGGAATGTTAATCAAATGATGTTTGTCATAGAATACAGTTGAAAAGTTTTGCTGAAAACAATATTACTGTTCAGGGCTGGATCCAACACAAGGTGACCTAGGTAGCTGTCTAGGACCTAGTGCTAGCCTGGAAGTCCCATAAATATCTATATTTAAAGAAAGGCCTAGGTCTGCTATGTAACACTCTATTTTGATGTGACAGCTCTGATTTATTGTCTTTCTTTGGCTCAAATTTACAGCCAATGAGAAAGAGACTTCCTGGAGCTGGTCACAGGCAAAACTGACAGCAGACAACTTGCAATCTTGCACTAGCTCAGGAAAATGCTAGTATTACAGAGTGCTGAAGACATCTCTGTGTTTAATGTGGATCTTATAAGTCCATGTATTTCTGTGGGTGGGGGTGGGGTGGGACAGGTACATTACAGCAGTGAAAGATGCAGCTTAAACTATTTATATGCAGACAGGTCTACACATTTGAATGAAGGGTTGATAAACGCAATATGTATAAACAATAACATTGTATTTCTTCTAAAATAAATATTGTTTTAAAATGGCATGTTCTCAGGTTATTTCTTGGAGAATTCACATTACAATGTTCATTTCTTTTTATTATTTTCAGTTGACTTTATGCACATCAAATTTTTGGGCGTTTCTTTTCTGGTAAAAGGCTAATTTTGATATGTGACAGTTATTAATAAATATAAATATGCCTATGAGATGTGTAATACCATGTATGTTTGCTTTGTAACGTTGAAGAAAATAAGTGTTATTATTTCCTCTGCATATTATAATGTGATATAAAGTTCATGGCAGCACTTTCCCTTTAAGGGGAAATTCCTGGAATTGGACTGAGAGTGGCTCTGGATGTAAACCTGAGCCTGTTTAATGTAAAGAAAGAGAGAGAGATAGAGAGAGAACTATAAAAAAGTCCAGAGCATACCTGTGTGAAGGAGCAATGAACTGAGGCCAGAGATCCACTCTGATACACCATCAGCACAGAGATACAGGAGTACCAGCGTCAGCACAGAAATTCTAAAGTACCAGCATCAGCACAGAGATACTGGAGTACCAGTGTCAGTACAGAGATATTGGAATACCAGTGTCAGCACAGAAATACTTGAATGCCATTGAAAGTCCTAGTAATAAATCTTGTTTAAATATTTGGAGCAGAGACTGTGACGAGACTTTCATGTGCAGTTTACAGGTTGTTAAAGCCAGAAAGGGAAATCACACCAATATTTTTTATTTGTTGTCAAAGTCAGCAAAAACTTATGTTTGAGCAATAACATTTATTTGTACAAAAGATGCTAAGTGTCTGCTGCATGATTGGGACTGGTCCAAGGACATTTTCAGCCACAACCTCATCAACAAGACAGAGAAACTATTTATTAGAATTTCAGAAGTAGGCAGCATCAGTTTGTAATAACAGCTGTAACTAGGGTGGGGCAAAGAGTGCAGCCACTCAAGTGCAAAGTGTTAAAATGCACAATCGGCAGATCCTGATTGGTCTTCAGAGCATACCACCACAATGCTGATATTGCATTTGAAGCCAGAATTGAAGTCCCATAGCCAGAGCTGGATCCAGCAGTAGGCAACCAAGACAGTCCCTTAGGACCCACTGGCTGGGAGAGGGCCTGCTTGCTGATGGACTGTCACACTTAATTTAAAAATCATAAGTATATTTTTTAACATATGTGTTTTTAACAGCGTTCTTCTTGAATGCCTTCCTGTTGCACACACCTGTTACATCTGTGTGTGTGTCATCACACAGACCTCCTCTCCTGTTCTTCCTTTCTGCACACCACAGAATTTAACATTCTGTTTTGCTTCGGACTCACTACTGGACAGATATGTGCTGCTGCTTTCACTCCAACAAAGTGAGAGGGTGTGTGTGTGTGTGTGTGTGTGTGTGTGTGTGTGTGTGTGTGTGTGTGTGTGTGTGTGTGTGTGTGTGTGTGTAAAATGCACAATTAGGGATTCCTGATGGTTAGTGAATTTGCTCAAGTTTAAACCCTGTACCTTAAGTACAGCGAAGAATAGCCTGAATCCGCTACCCTTACCATCACTTGGGTTTCAGAAAGTTCAGCATATAGCTCTCAACTGTCTAGGCTTTCACAAAATGTCCAGATTTTTGCTTCATATTTTAGGTCTGTTGCTCATAAAACTTGTGGTTTTCTGGCAAGCCAGTGAGGACTGAATTCACTAAATAACAACAGCCATTTAAGTTTCAGTCTTCATATCCTTCAGAAAATGCATGGTAGCGCAAAGCATTTTACTCTAGCAACTTTCTAAGATTATACAAGCAATATTTAAAAATTGTCCCTAGTTTTGGGCCTTTGTCCTCCATTAAGTTTGCATTTGTCCAGATTTCTTGTGCTACAAGGTTGATAGGTATGGTTGAGTGTCAAGTGCATTTTACAAGGAGTTCAGAACTTAAGGGGAAGAGAAGTTTATTGTTGCTCATATTAAGTTTGCTTACCATGTGCAACTCTTGTTTAACAAATGGTATCACTATTGTACCAGAGAATTTAAAAGCATTATTAGTAGCACAACAGGTAGTGTACTTGCTTTTGATGCAGAAGGCTGTGGGTTCTACTCCCAGAGTATGTAGATGGATTGCTGATACTATGCTGTACTTTAAGGGGGGTGATGCAGTCCTGGGTATGATCTCCTTAGGAGGAAAAGCCTAATAATTATGAACCTGTTGTCAGTTTGCCATCCATCCCCTACTGCAATATTACCAGCCTACAGTTTTTTTAATGTAACATAGGCAATTTATCCTTCAAGGCAGCAGGCACTGAATTTGTAGATGAAACACTGAAATATATGTTTGCTACCAGCAACCTCTTCACTAGCTACAAATCTCTTTAATGTGGAATTATTCAGATGACTTTTACTTCTGTAGAGATTGTGCATATTGATTGATACTGATGGGTTGTAATGACAGAAGTCTGAGTCGATTTTTATAGATGAAATGTTCTTAATTGGGCAGTTTTATCATTATTGGTTCATACATTTTGCTTCACTGCTTACTGAAAAACTGTTCGAAACTACAAATTTAAAACACACTCTAGCAAGTGGTGCTGTATTATAGAGGGAATATAATTTAATACAATCAGGGAGGTGAATCAAAGAAAACATGCATGTATGCATGGGCCTAAAAATGGGTGCAAGGAGCCTATGATTTGAAAACCCAAAGGGAAACTTTATCTGCCACTGGTCAGACGCATTTTCTTTGAATGTAGGTTTCAATGCTGTTTCGATGAAAGTGAGTTTCAAGGTTAGAGAAGTTTTAACGCTAAGCCTGTTTTCATTGTGAGACTGTATTGCTTTGTTTAGCAAATGTCTGTCAGTGTTTCATGCTATAAAATTTGAAATAACTTTTAAATCAAATCAAAATAATTATTGTAGAAGTAAAGCAGAAAATAGTATGTGCACTGAGAGGTTTGAACAGTGTTTATAGTAACTGGGGAGAAATAGCCAAGTAATCGGACTTTGGAATGGCTGTAGGAAATCCATTATCCTGCCTAGTGCCCCGTTTTACTATGATCTGGCTCTGGTTGTACCTCTCCATGTGTGGCATAAACTGCAGCAGCTGCTTGCTACAATTTAGCAGGACAGAAGAACATACATCAGTTTATAGTAGTTAGAGTTGAGATAATAGTTGTACTTACAAAGACAGTGGTATTTTTCTAGGTAGAATATTTGCAAGTAGAGTGCCTTCAGATGTTATTTGCCTACTATAAACTGCACATATGTTTTACAAGTAGAAGCTGTACAAATACTATTTGAATTTTACACCATGACATTGAGCAGAATGCATGGTATTTACAGTGTGAACATGTACGCTGTCAAGGTTTCAACAATACTGCACTAATTGTGCATCATAAGACAATTATTACAATCAGCAGAGTTTCAGAGACTATCTACTAAAGGGATGTGCTGGTGATTGCTACTGATTTGGTTTCACTCATTATCTCTGAAGCAGCAGCATAAATAAGAAGCCTTGAGGTGGGCTCTTACCTTTACCCTGAAATCCAGAGTATGTGCAGAAATCACAAGGTGATGTCTTTATGTTTAGCATGTGCTGGGGGTGCAACATTTGTCAAGTATTTTAAAGGTGAGTGCATACAACAGAAGTGAAGGACAGGCTGGTACAGATAGCCTTCTAAGTACACTGGTGTTCCTGTCGTGGGGCTAAAATGTAAACCTGAAGATTTTATTAGTGTCAGCTGGTACAAGATACATATTCTGACTGGAGCTTTGAGCAGCAACTAGTAGGATATATTCAAGGTGAGGATGTACTGCACTTTTGGTTATTTTGTTTTTCTTCTTCTTCTTCTTTACTCAGTATTTAGGAGGTTGGAAATACAACAGCAGACTTTCAGTTGTGTAGTGACCTTATCAATAACTTGTTCAGTTTGACCCTTAAATGAGACTCCAACCAGGGTCTTAACTATTTGTAAATTTGGACTTTTTTACAGTATTTATTTTCGGCTGAGCTATGTTAATAGCACTTTCCGAGCCATTAAAAACACTGATTTTCTAGCCATCTCTGAATCAACGTTCATACCCAATACCGTTAACCTTAGCTGCCACTTCTATAACTACACCTATCTATTCACCACAAGACCAGGAAAAAGCTCTAGGAGAAGAATACCTTTTCCTTTTAAAGAACCCCATACAGATCAACATCCACAAACTAAACCCTCAACCAATGACCATAAATGGTTAACCATCTCTATCACTGTGACCAACAACTACATTATAACAGTAGCAGCTGCTTAGCTCCCACCATTCTCTAGTATCTCCATAGTCCAACCTTTGCTATAATAGATTACAGATTCCCAAATCCCCTACAAAATGTTACCATTACAGGTAACTTCAGCATCAACCTGCTAATTCTAAAATATTCAGAACCCGAAGACATGCTTACAAACTTAGGCCTCTCTCATCTACTAAAAAGACTTCACCTGTGTCAGTTTTATCAGGACATCACTTCATAATAGATCTTATAATCAGCAGTGACTGTTACTCTATCCACAACAATTTCACCCTCTCCTCCCACAAAGTGATCACTAGCCAGTAACCTTCACATTTAAACCTCCCATGTCAAAGTCTTCTCCCACTCTCATTCCTTTCTGACCTAAATCTCCACAAAACATCCAAAATCTACACTCTTAGTTGTCCTAGTACAACTGGGCTGACTTCCTATGCCAAGAAGACCTCAATGATACTGATAATTTATTGACATTTTTCCTACTGAGATTTACAGATACCCACTCTCCACTAGTAGCTAGGCATCAAATAACAAGTGACTTTACCAAAGAACTCAAAGATCTCTATAAAACTAGGGACAATGTCTGGAAAACATGGAAAAATGTATCCCTCACACGAAAAACACAGTCACTCCACAGAGCTAAGAAATGTAGCCAGAATCACCAAGAAACAGTCATTTACAACCAAAAGAAATTTTGGAAGGTGATAGACAATATAGTAGGTAGAATTCCTCCAAAGCACCCACTTCAAAAGGACACCATACCTACCTCATCTGGAGTCCTCACTCCAGATGGCTCTTTGAGGGAATTTTTAAGGAAGCACTATTACAGATGGTCGCAACCTTAAGTGAAAATTTTAATAAGCATTAATATAATAAAACGAAATAAATGTAAAAAAAACTTGGAGGTTAAGCGCTTTCATCTTTCTTCTTACCAGGACTTCTTCAGGTCACCATTAATACAAAATGAAGGTTTAAATAGCCTATCATAATCACATGACCCAGAAAAAGGAAAATAATTTAAAGTCACAACACACCCTAAAGTGTTTCATAAAATATTAGCTCTATTAGATTTTCTGAGCAAAGATTTTAGTTTTAAAATACTAGAAATAGACGTGCTGTCATTCAACCCTGGTCAACTAACAGACCAATACAGTTCTCGTTCCTCTAGAAGAAGATGCCAGGGGCCACCTCTTGGGTTGCTATTTACTTTTTCCAAAACAACAAATTGAAAAAGTGGTTAGGGAAATTCAGTATGTCCTTTGCCAATGCATTGGTCTTTTTCTTCCGGATGTCATAAAGCTGTTCATACATCCTTTCCTTTAACATCCATTCTGTCATTCCAATATTAAAAACAGCAGTACATCTGACAGATCTCAGCATACATTATCCCTCTGCTGCAACAATTAAATTTACCTTTTACGTGAAACATCACATCTCTTATGGACAACACTTGCCGTACATGGATTCATTTACAAAACAAACAATGACCACATTTATTCATCTGTTTCAAAATATTTCTTCTTTGGTTAGTATACAATATTGAATCTAAAATGTTCTTTAACTTCTTCTCCTTCCTATATACTACTTTTCAATTTCCTCATCTATTTCTTCAATTGAATAATTTAAATATCCTATAGTTTATAAAATATCATCTACAAAAAGCTGCATTTTAGATTGACAATCCTTGTTAATTGAGAATCCATCAATTTTTCATTGCTTCTTATACTATTAGCTAAGGGTTCAGTAACTAATGCAAATAGTCGTGGGGACAAGGGACAACCTTGATTTGTGTCTTTGTTTAAAGTGAATCCTTGAAAAATGAAAGATCCAATTTTAACATATGCTTTGGAGTCTCTATACATTTTTTTAATATTCCAATAAATTGTTCTGGATATGCTAGCGCTTCTAAAGTTTTAGACAAGTAATTCCAATCCACATAATCAAAAGTTCTCTCAGTATATCCAAGCTAATTAGAGCCAATTTCTTGTTCATTCCTTTTGCTAAATCTAAGATCGTTACTACCATTTTTATATTATCATGCATTAATCTATTGACTTTAAATCCTATTTGATTTTATTAATTAATTATCTACTATATCTCTTAATCTAATCTTGTGGCGAAGATGGAAGTAAATATTTTATAGTCTACATGTAATAATGAAATAGTTCTATAAGAAGAAACTAACTTATTATCATTTCCTTAAGTGTTGGTGAGATTACAGAAAATTTCCATGAAGGAGGAATTATTTCTTATGTAGATTTTTTTGAAGTCATTGCATAACTGTGCAATTTTATTTTTTCTAAAGTTATTTCCACTTTAAGCATTAAAAAGTACAGTTGTATACACTTACCATAAATGTAGAAGTTCGAGTGTATTCACTGTTGCAGTCATCACATTTGGGTTATCCGTGCCAGGGTATCCCTCCGTCGGCTCGAATACCAGAGGCTTAGTATTTCTGTGTCAGTTGCTGTCGCTCCAGGACTGACGTCAGGTGATCAGTGGTATAAAAACAGGCAGCTGATGCCATTACATCAGTTTTTCTTGCCCTGTCAGGAGTCCCCAATAAGGAGCTAGGTTATGGTGGAAGAATACCACCAGTAGAAAGTAAATACCATAAAAATGCCTTGTAAGGAGAGGGAGAGAGAGAGAGAAAGAGAGAGAGGAGGGGGATGGAGGGAGGAAAACCAGGACTGCAACAGTGAAAACACTCGAACATCTAAATTTATGGTAAGTGTACACAACTGTACTATGTTCTTCATGTTTCACTGTTGGAGTCATCACATTTGGGTTGATTCTCAAAGCTGAAGAAAAGAGTGGAGGCAGTCAAGAAGACTGGGAGCTGGCTAGGATGCCCTGCAAGACTGCAGTGGCAAAGCCTGCCCTGGATTTGGTGAAGATTGGCAGGTGGCAATGGTTGGTGAAGGTATGAACAGATGTCCATGTTGCAGCCTCCAGGATGTCCTTGGTGGGGACCCCTCTGAGAAAAGCTGCAGAGCTGGAGGCTGCTCTGGTGGAATGTGTCCTGACGCCATTGGGGGGAAGTTTTCCATGCTGTTTGTAGCAGAAATGGATACAATGTGCTATCCATTTGGAAATTGTTTGTTTGGATATGGCTTTGACCTCTGCTCCTGCAGCAAAGCTGACTAGCAAATGATCAGTTTTTCTGAATAATTTAGTCATGTCTAGGTAGAATCTGAGCTGTCTGTGCACATCTAGAGAGTACAGAATCCCTTTCCCCTTGTTTTGTGGGTGAGGGAAAAGATGGGCAAATGAATGGACTGGTTGAGAGCCACACTGGACACCACTTTTGGCATGAAGGATGGGTTAGTCTTGAGGGAGACCCTGTCAGCATGGAAAATGATGAATGGCTCTACAGCCATAAGTGCTTGTAGCTTGGATGCTCTTCTAGCTGAAGTGATGGCCAGAAGCAAGGCTGTCTTCCAAGAGAGAAATTTTAACTCTGCAGCTGCAGATTCAAAGGGGAGCAGGGTGAGCTTTTCCAACACAAAGTTTAGGTCCCAAGCTGAGGTGGGAGCTCTTCTGGGTGGCCTCAAGTTGTCAGCCCCTCTTAGGAACTGTTTGATGAGAGGGTGCGAGAAAAGAGGTGGCTCTGTGCTGAAATGAGCAGAGATGGCAAAGGCATGAATTTTAATAGAAAAGAAGGATGGACCCTTGTGTAGTAGGTCTGCCAGGTAATCCATGATGAGAGGTAGGGAGGGTTGTGCCGTTCCGGCTCCCTTAGACTGGATCCAAGTGCAAAACCTTTTCCACTTGTCAGCATAAGACTTTCTAGTGCTGGGGCATCTGGCCTCACGTATAACATCTAGAACTTGTTTGCTTAGACTGGCAGCTTGAGGAGAGGTCAGGGAATAAGCCAGGCTGCCAAATTGAGGGCCTGCTATTGGGGATGCATGAATTCTCCATTCCTCTGGGTCAGGAGTGTTGGGATCTGAGGTAGGTGCCATGGTGGCAGGGGTGACAGGCTGCGCAGCAGTGGGTACCAGTGCTGTTGTGGCCAGTCTGAGGCAATCAGGATTGTCCTCGGTTTTTCCTCCCTTATTTTGAGCAGTACCCATGAAATGAGTGGTAGGGGGGGAATGCATAGACTGAGAGGTTTGCCCACGGGAAGGATTGAGCATCCACTTTCCAGGCCTTGCTGTGAGGTTCTTTGGTGCAGAATTTGCTGAGCTGATGACTGGAGTGGGAGGCAAAGAGGTCTAGCTTCAGGGTGCCCCATTTCTGGGTTACAAGGGTGAAGGTTCTTTGATCTAGTTGCCACTCATGTGGGTCTAGCAGGTTTCTGCTTAGGTTGTCTGCCAGAGAGTTTAGAGAGCCTGGCAGGAATTGTGCTAACAGCTGAAGTTGCATGGCTGAGGCCATGTGCCAAAGGGTCATGGCGAGCCTGCACAGAGGATAAGAGTGAGTCCTTCTCTGCTTACTGATGTACCACATCACCGTGGTGTTGTCTGTTTTGATCAATAAAGGCCCTGGGGAGAGTAGGGGTATGAAAGCTGTCAGGGCATGCTGAACAGCTAACATCTCTTTTTGGTTGATGTGCAGATGTATTTGATTTGGGCTCCATTGGCCCTGAATACATCTACCATCAAGGTGTGCACCCCAGACATAGTCTGATGCATCTGTGGTGAGGGTCTGGGCAGCATGGGGTAGTGAGAAGGGATGTCCTTTGTTGTGGTAGCATGCTGCTGCCAACCAAAGAAAATCTTTCCTTAGACAAGGTATCATTGGTATAAGAGTTTCCAAGTCTTGAGAGTGCTGACACCAAAGGCTTTTTAGGTACCATTGCAGTTTCCCCATATGCAGTCTGGCATATGGAATGAGTAGAATGCAAGAAGCCATGAACCCTAGAGCTTGCAGGATTTTCCTTGCGGATAACTGGGTCCTGGTGGCTAGTTGAGAGAAGTAGCTCGTCAGGCAGGTTTGTTTTTCTGATGTAAGGAATGCCATCTGGGATGCTGTGTCCAGGCTTGCTCCCAGGAATACAATTTTTTGTGTGGGTATTAATTTGCATTTCTTTTCATTGACAGTATACCCCAGGGAAGTCAGTAGGTCCTTTACAAAGGTCAGGTGCTTTAGCAGCTTTTCCTGACTGTCTGCCTGAATCTGGCAGTCGTCTAAGTATGGGTAAATTTGAATATTTCTTTGTCTGCAAAAAGCAATGGTGGGAGACAGACATTTTGTGAAAACTCTGGGAGCAGTGGATAAGTCAAAGCGAAGCACAGAGAACTGAAAGTGCAGTGATCCTGCTCTGAAATGCAGGTATTTCCTGCATGATTCCCCGATTGGGATGTGTAGGTAGGCCTCTTTTAGGTCTAGGGTGGCTAACAAAGCATCCTTGGGAAGCATAGGAATAAGCTGCTGGAGGGTGAGCATTTTGAATTTTGGTATCACCAGAAAGGTGTTTAGAATGATAGGTCGAGGATTGGGCGCAAGGTGCCCTCTTTTCTGGGTACCAGGAAAAGCCTGGAATAGAAACCTTGGCCTATCTGTTCTGCAGGAACATGCTCTATTGCTCTCATAGAGAGGAGGGAAAAGACTTGCTTTTTGGCCTCTGCCCACTGGTGTGGGGGAAGATCTGGGAACCCTTTTGGGGTTGGCAGAGTGTGAAAATAAAATCTGCATCCCTGGGACACTATGTTGAGGACCCAGCGGTCATTGGTAATGGTGGCCCAGTTGCTTGCATGGAGGGAGAGTTTTCCTCCTAGGGGCAAGTGCAGGTGGGCAGAAGAAGGGGGTGGATGTGTAAAGTCATTGTGAGCTTTTACCATAAGGGGCTGGCTTTGCACTCCCTGGTTTTGAAGAGGAGGAAAGTACAGTTGTGTACACTTACCATAAATGTAGATGTTCAAGTGTATTCACTGTTGCAGTCATTACATTTGGGTAATCTGCTGGCAGGTTGCTCTCAGTCGGCCTGAATTCCAAAGTCTTGGGTCCTGCGTCGGCTGCTGTCACTCCTTCCCTGATGTCAGGTCGTCAGGGGTATAAAAGAAGCAGCCGATGCCATTTTCTTAAGTTTTTCCTTGCCCCAGATGTCAGGTGCCCCCAAAAAGGGAAGCCAAAGTTTATATATATATATTCAGAAATACACCAATATAAATTTTACCTTAATTTAAAAGCAAATGCACCACATAGGTAGTATAAATCAGAGAAGGAAAGATAAGATCCAAAAGAAAAAAGGGGGAAGCTGGGTGGGTAATCTGGACTGCAACAGTGAATACACTCGAACATCTACATTTATGGTAAGTGTACACAACTGTACTATCTTCTTCGTGTTTCACTGCTGCAGTCATTACATTTGGGTAGAGTCCCAAAGCTACGGCTGGGAGGCTGGAACTAGACAGCAGTAGGAGTGGCTATGAGGCCCTGCAGAACTGCAGTGGCAAAGCCTGCCCTGGATTTTGAGTAGAGTGGCAGATGATAATGCTTTGTAAAGGTGTGCACTGAACTCCAAGTAGCCACCTCTAAAATGTCTCTGGTTGGTACTCCCCTGAGAAAGGCTGCTGAGGTGGCTGCAGCTCTAGTGGAATGAGCCCTAATGCCCTTAGGGACTGGCTTGCCATGGTGAAAGCAGCAGAAATGAATGCAGTGGCCTAACCACTTAGAAATAGTCTGCTTTGAGATAGGCTTTCCTTGTGATCCTGCAGCAAATGCCACCAGTAATTGCTCTGTCTTCCTGAAAGCTTTGGTTCTGTCCAAGTAGAATCTAAGTTGTCTGTGTATGTCCAAAGAATGAAGACTTCTCTCCCCCTTGTTCTGTGGATTTGGGTAAAAGGCTGGCAGATGGATGGCTTGGTTAAGAGCCACACTGGACACTACTTTAGGCACAAATGTTGGGTTTGTCCTCAGGGAGACCCTGTCTGGATGAAAAATTATGAAAGGTTCCACAGCCATGAGAGCCTGTAGCTCTGAAACTCATCTTGCAGAAGTAATTGCTAAGAGCAGAGCTGTTTTCCAAGACAGAAACTTCAAATCAGCAGTAGCAGCTGGCTAAAAAGGAGGCAGGGTGAGCTTTTCCAAGACATAGTTGAGGTCCCATGCGGGTATTGGTAGTCTCCTTGGGGGCCTTAAATTTTTGGCTCCTCTGAGGTACTGCCTTAATAAAGGGTGAGAAAAAAGTGGTGGCTCTGTATTGTAATGAGCCAAAATGGCAGAGGCATGAATTTTAATGAAAAAGATAGGCCTTTGTCCACCATCTCAGTTAAGTATTGCAAAATCTGAGGAATATTTGGTACCGCTGTATCAGTTCCTTGTGCCTGGTTCTAGGCACAGAATCTCTTCCATTTTCCAGCATAAGACTTTCTAGTACTAGGCCTTCTGGCTTCCAGAATGACATCCATCACAGCTTTACTGAGAGGTGTTTTTTGTATGACTACATTATCTGCCATGCCGCCAAGTTTAATGTCCTGAGTTGGCTGTGCATGATTTGATTGTTTTGCTGGGACAGTAGTCGAGGTACTTGAGGTAAGGTCCAAGCTGGGTATACAAATAAGTTTCTTAGTACTGGATACCAGTACTGGCGTGGCCAGTCTGGGGCAATCAGTATCATCTTTGGCTTCTCCTATCTGACCTTTAGGAGCACCTTGGGGAGGAGAGGCAGTGGAGGAAGGCATATACTGATTGGTTTTTCCAGCTGAAAGATAGGGCATCCACTTTCCATGCTTGTCTGTGATAAGTCCTTGTGCAGAATCTTTTTAGTTGGCAATTGAGAGGGGAGGCAAATAGATCTATGTCCGGGCATCCCCATTTCCTTGTTATCATGCTGAAGACTTGTGGATCCAGCTGCCACTCGTGGGGATCCATGAGGTTTCTGCTTAGTTCATCTGCCAGAGTATTTTCCTTTCCTGGCAGGAATTGTGCCTGCAGATGTACTTGGTAAGTCAAAGCTGTGTCCCACAAGGTCATGGCTAGTCTGCAAAAGGTGTAAGAATGTGTGCCCCCCCTGCTTGTTTATATACCACATGACCATGGTGTTGTCTGTCTTTATCAGTAGTTGCCCCAGATGAAGCAGGTCCTTGAAGGCTGTCAGGGCATTTTGAACAGCTAACATCTCTTTTTGATTGATATGTAGATGCATTTGGTTTGAGGACCATGTGCCCTGAATGCATCTTCCTGCCATGTGGGCTCCCCAGGCATAATCTGATGCATCCATTGTTAGTGTCTGCCTGGCTGGGGGTAAAGTAAATGGCTGTCCCTTGTTCTGGTGACAAGCCTTCGCCACCATCGAAACCCTGTTGCAGGCAGGGAATGAGGGTAATTATTGTTTCCAGGCTGTGGCAATGCTGAGTGCAAACACTTTTTAGGTACCATTGAAGTTTCCTCATATGCAGTCTTGCATATGGAATTAGTAGGGATGCAGGATGCCATGAAGCCCAAAGCTTGCAGAATTTTTCTTGCACATAACTGGACCTTTGTTGCCAACATTTTGAAATAGGTAGTCAGTTGCCTTTGTTTGTCTGGCGTGAGATAAACCATCTGGACAGTTGTATTCAAGCTTGCAGCCAGGAATATTATCTCTTGTGAGGATACTAGTTTTGATTTCTTTTTGTTGACTGTGTACCCTAGGCATTTTAGACGTCTTTTCACAAACGTCAGATGTTGAAGAAGAATGTCCTTGTTCTCTGCTTGAATGAGACAGTCGTCCAAGTAAGGATATATTTGTATTCCTCTTTGTCTGCAAAATGCAATTACTGGTGCCGGGCACTTTGTAAAGACCCTGGGCACAGTAGATAAGCCAAAGGGCAGTGCAGAGAATTGGTAATGCATTGAACCAGCCTTGAATCTAAGGTATCTTCTGCATGACTGTCTGACTGGAACATGCAGGTATGCCTCTTTTAGGTCTAAAGTCACAAGCCAAGCATTCGTGCCCAGCATGGGCAGAAGCTGCTGCAAAGTCAACATTTTGAAATTTGGAATATCCAGGAAAGTGTTCAGAATAGATAGGTCCAGTATCGGCCTCCAGGCCTTGTCCTTTCTGGGTACCAAGAACAGTCTTGAGTAAAATCCTTGTCCCTGCTCTTGCTCTGGTACTTGTTGAATGGCCCCCATGTCCATGAGGGATGAGACTTGTTTTTGTGCCTCTGCCCATTGATTGTTTGGCAGATCTGGCCAGCCGTTTGCCTTTGGCATAGTATGGAAATGGAACTTGTAGCCTTGTGACACTATGTTTAGAACCCACTTGTTCTGGGTTATGATGTGCCAATTTTGAACAAAAAGTGCTAATTTTCCTCCTAAGGGTGCTGCCAAAAGATAACAGCTTGGTGCAGGCAGGGGGAAGTCATTGGGACTGTTTTCTGTATGTTTGTGATCTATCTTCTCCAGCTTTGCTTGGGCCTATAAGAACCTTGCGCCTGGGATCTGCCCCTAGGGCGTCCGGATCTACCTCTTTGAGGTCTATCTGACACAGGAAAGGACCAATTATTTGTAGGCCAGTGTCTACTAAACCTAAGTGGCTGTACTTGTAAAAAATCTTTGACAGTTTGCATAGATTTAGCTTTGTCCTCCATTTTCTTTAACACCTCTTCTGCCTTAACACCAAAGTATCATGCTGTAAAGGTGCATCTAGTAATTTAACTTTAACATGATCAGGCAGATTTTGTTCTTTTAACCAAGCATGCCTCCTAATTACAGAACCCGTAACTGCGGCCCTGCAGGAGGCCTCCAAAGAATCAAAACCACATTGCAAAGTATGTTTTCCAACTTGTTCTGCTGCATACAATAAATCCTGCATTTCCTTGTTTTCTGCACATTCAGAATTTAACAACAGTTTCTGTTTAAGCAATCCCATGACATGTTGCTGATACTTAAGCATATGGAATTGACAGTTTAAGGCCTTTATAGCCAAAGTTGCAGATGTGCAAACCTTTTTTCCCCATCTATCCAGTGCCCTTGAATCTCTGTCAGGGTTGGGTTTTTTGCAGTGGAAGCCTTAACTCCCTTTGGACCCTGTGAAATAATTTCTGGGTCAGCAGCAGGGTTTTTAAAAAGGAATTTGTGTGAGTCAGAAACCCTGTAATATCTGTCAGGCTTAACAGGAGCTGGGGGTAAGGAGTCAGGGGTTAAACTAGACTCCGAAAACACATCATCTACAATGTCTAACACAGGTGGAATGGCTAGAGGCTTGTGCTGAGATAGAAAAGAAAATCCCTGAGCCTCTTTTTTGATTCTGAAAAATCTTGGCTCTCCCAGTGGAAATGCTCCCTCATGGTATGCAAGGTTTCCCCAAAGGAATAGTCCTCAGGAGGAGATGCTGAAGGTATTGATTCTTCAGCATCAGAATCCTCATAGGGGGGAAGAGAATATTCCTGATCAGAAGAGGAATCAGGAGAAACAGAAACCTGATATGAAGATTCATAGTCAGTGTCTTGCCTAGGCCTCTTATCAGGAGGGGGATGAGAACCCCTGATCAAGGTAATCAAGTCTTCGGCCATTTTGAGCATCTGTTCTTTGGGCATAGAGGCCTGTCCACGTGGCTGTTGAGTTTGTTTCCTTGCTTTAGAAGGTGCTTTAGTCTTTGCCTTTGAAGCTGAAGTCATTTTAATGTAAAGATGTTTAGGTTTGAATGCACCCTCAGAAGCCGGTACCTGCTCAGCGGCACCGGACCCATCTGAGGGATTAGCGTCCGAGGCTCCAATACCTTGAGTATCCAGTGGCATGGCCGACTCCACGTGGGAATCGGTAGCGGCCTGCGACTCTAAAGTAGCGGGCGTCAGGGGCTGCAAAAGCACCTCACTGAGAACCGGCGAACCGGCGACTGGCTTAGGAGAAGCTTCGTCATCAGTTTTGGGCCTTGGTTGTTTTTCTCTATCCTTTTCTTTGCATTTTTTGTAAACTCCAGTAGTCGGATGGCTATCTGATGACATTTCAGGATAATTAAACTGGCATCCAAAAAAGTTTAAAGCAAAATCATACCGATGCTTAATAGTGCGTGGTTAAATCTAGCACAAAACCGACAACCGGTAATGTTGTGATCAGGGCCTAGGCAAGGAATACAGTAAGAATGAAAATCCTTATGAGTGACAATTATCTGGAGCAAGAAAAAAGTTTCCCCAGTGGGGTACTTAGCTTTATTGAAGACTTCGGATCTGAAACTCAAACACGAAAATCTCAGGAGTCGGCCGACCGGCACTTGCGAACTGCTTCTGCTTCGGGCACCGCACGACAAGAAAGACTGAAGAAAATGGCATTGGCTGCTTCTTTTATACCCCTGATGACCTGATGTCAGGGAAGGGGCGACAGCAGCTGACACAGGACCCAAGACTGTGGAATTTAGGCCGGCTGAGGGCAACCTGCCAGCAGGATTACCCAAATGTAATGACTGCAACAGTGAAACACGAAGAACATCTCCATTGCTTAGATCTCTGCATTCCCCTGGGGCTGTTGTCTGGGGGGCCTGCTTCCCCTGGGTCTGGGCTGAGCTGACCTGGGAGGGGCAGGAAAGGACCAGTGCTTGGAGAGGCAATACCTACTGAACCTTGGTGGTTGGACCTGTAAGACATCTTTAACTGTCTGCATAGATTTAGCTTTTTCTTCCATCTTTTTAGGACCTCTTCTGCCTTGGTGCCAAATAAGTTGTCTTTGTGCAAGGGTGTGTTCAATAATTTGGATTTGACAGGGTCTGGTAAGGTCTGTTCCTTAAGCCAAACATGTCTTCTAAGTACAGAACCAGTGACTGCTGTCCTGCAAGATGCTTCTAGGGCATCAAAACCACATTGTAAGGTGTGTTTAGTTACTTGACTTGCAGAATGCATTAACTCTTGTAACTCTTTATTTTCTCCACAAGCAGGAAAAGAAGATATTTTTTGTTTGAGGAGTTCCATGGTATATTGCTGATATTTCAGCATATGGAACTGACAATTTAATGCTCTAATAGCAAGAGTAGCAGAGGTGCATACTTTTTTACGCCATCTGTCTAATGCTCGGGAATCCCTATCTGAGGGGGTGGGATTCTTAGCTGAAGTTGCTTAGATTCTTTTAGGTCCTTGAGAGATGACCTCGGGGTCAGCAGTAGGATTTTTGAAAAGAAATTTGTGAGAGTCAGGGACTCTATAGTACCTGTCAGATTTCCTGGGAGCAGGAGGGAGGGTGTCAGATGTGAGACTGGATTCCATAAAAGCATCATCTGCAACATCCAGGACAGGAGGAATGGCCAGAGATCTGTGCTGTGGAAGATCTAAGAATTCCCTGAGTCTCTTTTTTTGACTGAGGATAGTCCTGACATTCCCATTGGAAATGCTCCCTTAAAGTATGTAGGGTTTCCCCAAAGGAAAAGTCCTTGGGTGGAGAGGCTGAAGGGATGGATTCCTCTGCATCAGAATCCTCATAAGCAGAGATGGGTTGTATATCTTCATTTTCAGATGCATAAGAGTCATCAGACTCCTGTTCAGATAAAACTACTGGGGACAAGTCTCTTTTTCTTTTGAAAGGGATAGCCTGGTTTCCTCTGATAAGCATTATAAGGTCTTCTGCCATTTTAAGCATTTGAGACTGAGGCAAGGAAGCAGGGGCCTGAGCTTGGGTCGTCGTTTTTTGGGTGTGGTTCATACCCTGAGCCTTAGAAACTCGGTTGTTTTCGAAAGAACCATAAACGCAAAAGAAGTCACCGGTCTGTGTCAAGAATCGGTAGTGCGAAGTACTTCCACGGAAGCCAGTGCCTGCTCAGCAGCTCCATACCCATACAAGGTAGAGACATCCACAGGATCTTTAGTCGAAGAAGAGTCTTGTGGCATACCGGACTCCAAAAGGGTCTCAGTAGCGGCCTGTGAATGCACAGAAGTGGGCATCAGGGGCTGCGAACGCTCCTGAGGACCGGAGAACTGGCAATTAGCTTAACAGAAGTGTCGTCAGCAGTTTTGGACCTGTGCAGTCTGTCTCTGTCTTTAGCCTTACGTTTTTTCGGAAGATCGGAAGGCTGTGTCCCCCACACCCCCCCTACTTAAATATACCAACTCCGAGATCCCACTACAGTGCCAAAAAGGCAAAGTAGTGAAAGCAGCCAAACAAATTCTTTCCCAGAGAAAGAATTCATTGAAAAGCCACTTCACTATTTTGCCTTTTCATGCTTTTCAGTTCGACAAAGACGGATTTGACAATCTGCGTCTGCAATAGCATAATAGGGAGCCAAGTGACGCAGCTGGAATGAAAGTCTCGGTGTGGTATTTGCTTTCCACAGGCGAGACAATTGTTAACTTTTTCTGACATAGGTTAGAGCAAGAAAAAAGGATCCCCAACGGGGTACTTAGCTTTAGAAGACTTCAACTTCAAATTGGAAATGAAAAACTCAGGTAGCGGCCAACCAGCATTTGTGCGAACTGCTTCTGGTTCGGGCTCCTCGGCAAAAAAGACTGATGTAATGGTGTCGGCTGCCTGTTTTTATACCACTGATGACCTGACGTCAGTCCTGGAGCAACAGCAACCGACGCAGAATTACTAAGCCTCTGGTATTCGGGCTGACTGAGGGCTGCCCTGGCAGGGATAACCCAAATGTGATGACTGCAACAGTGAAACATGAAGAACATCAGTTTGACATTTTTTGAATAACTTCAGTATTTTTGAATTTTTGAATAACTTCAGTATCTAATTTTTTGTTTTTTGTTTAGAAATTGCTTTGTGAATTTCATCTTGCATTTCTAACAACTCTTTATCCCACTCTATCATTTTATTACTAGCCCATCTTCTCATTCTATCTTTAATATGCATTTTCAAGTAGTCCCATAGTATGACTTTACTAACCTGACCATTATAATTTAAAGATAAATAATTCTCAATTTGTTCCTTAATATAACTCGTAAATTCTTTTAATTTCATCATATACATACTGGGATTCTACAAATAATCTGAAATTACTTTATATCCATTAAATATATTAATATTTAGTGCATTATGATCAGGTAAAGGCCAAGGAATAGTTTTAAAATTATTCACTTTATTAAGTAAATCTGTAGAGGCATAAATCCTATCAGTTCTAGTTTGCATCCCATGCATATAAGAATATTGAGTGAAGAACAATGACTTATCTTCTGCTTTTACTATTAAATCAATTCAATTATTATTACTAATCTATCTGTTTAGTGCTTTAGCTGATGCCAGAATTTTACCTTTCTTCTGTTCATTTGTATCGTCTATACTAAATATGCAGTTAAAATCCCGTCAGAATTAAACTACCCTTACAATGGCTTTGTAGTAAGTTTTAAGTGATCTTTAGCCAGTCTTGCACTTATTCCAAGGATCCAGTAAAAAATAGCCAGTACACAGAGAGTCTGTCATTATCTTTATTATATTTAATTATTACAAATGTATATTTTCTTTGGGATCATTAATGGATTTCATGACCTTAGATATTATAGTAGATTTTCATGCTGTAGGTGGATTTGTCATTCTAAATTGGCCTAGGTGTGAGTGAGTGTGTGTGTGCATGTGTGTGCCTTCTGTGGAAGGTTGGGCACTGGGCTGGCAACTCGACACCGTAAAACTTCACTGCCAATCATGAGCGGACAGATGATCCGCTGTGGTGACCCCTAACCGGGAAATGCCGAAAGAAGAAGATATTATAGTAGATTTTCCCCAAAGTACAGCAGTTCCTCTCCTTTTTTTTTTTTTTTTTGTCAAAGGAGCAGATGATAACATTTCATAACCTTGGTCATTTAAATATTTTTTATTTTATTTATTTGCATTTGTTTTCTGGGATAGTCCACTGGGCCTAGGAGTGCCCATTTTCAGTATAGGCCTGGGGAGAAAAGCTCCACATACTGCATATACATTGATGAGATAAAGTTACATAACAACTGTTAAGATTCAAGTTACTAGTAAGCAACATTATACAAAAATAACAATGATTTACATCCAGGTACAATATATACATGTTGATATACAATTAGAATTAGGCTTTCTGTATATCTTTATTTATCAAGTGAATTTATTGCAAGGATATAATGTCTCCTCTATTTAATTTTAGATATCTCATAAATTATTTCCTTTCTTTGCCATTATTTAATAAATTTACATTAACAAATAATAGATTAAAACTATCCCTACTGTGTATTTAAAACAATTTCTTTTAAAAGACAATAGGACACATTTATTTGCCATATTACATTGTACATAACACTCTAATGTATTCTTCCATCACTGTCTTAACACTCCATATTTCTGTGAATTCTTCCTTTCTACAAATTAAATTATTAAAAGCCATAAATAACAAAAAGCAAGTCTACTACTGTAACTGTATACATTTATAATAAAACACAACCTACATGGACACCAAAGTTCCTAGTTTGTCTGTCAAATAAATAAACTACTATACTATCTCTGTACCTATCAATACCTAAAAAGTCATAAAAAAACTAGCCAGAAGCTACCATATATAATTAATATAATATTATATATAAGTTAAAAATAATAACAGACTATCAATTTAATGATATATTTTGCCATTTAAAACTATTCACCCTATGACTACATAAACGTTTAACAATCACTTCTATTAATCAAAAATATTACATAATCCAACAACTAGCATACTATATGCCTATTTATGCAATAGTAGTATAACTTATCCATTAAATACTCCTAAACTATTCACTCATTTGACATAATTATATCTAAATCTCTAAATAAGCAAAACAAAGTGGGAACTGAAGAGATAAAGACATCTGTAAACTTACAGGTGACAGGTGATCTTATCATAGTAAACTATTATATAAAAGGCAAATAAATGCACATATATATAGTTATCATGCTAAAAGATGCACACATATTTTTAGATCTAACAAAAGTTATGAATTAATTTTAAACGTACAAGTGTCTATATATCAAAACTGTGTATCACTCAATATGATAAATATAAAATATTTACAAATCCTTTAGCTTATCAAACAAATTCATAAAAATATGTACATCACTGAGGTCAGTTTGGAGTAAAGAATGCAGTCTGTACTGTTCTATGAAGTTACAATGTGCTTAATTTAAAACATTCTCCTTTCCCTGCTTCAAACATATTGAAAAATAAACTTTACTTTCTGTCAAAATGGATGTACTGATTCAACAATGTAACACTCAAATTTCAACTCTGACTTATGAAATGTGTTATTTCAGGTAGTATTAGTGAATCTAATAACATACAATTTGAAAAACCTTCAAAGTTCACATGACCATGCTTCACATTTCAGCTTTCAGCATATTTTCAAATGTTTTATATTATTTCCTATGCAAATTATATAAGATCTTGTACCTTCACATTTCTGATATATTCAGGTATATGTAATATATATCTTTCTTATAAGTAGATTATTTAAAAATATGTTTTATGTCTTATTTGCCCACTATTATGCTACCTTATGCAATATATAAAGTACAGTTGTGTAAAATCTTACCATAAAATTAAATGTCCTTCTCTTCACTTGTAGATCAATATGTGCATGTCTCTTTAAGAAACCTCTTGTGGGCATGTACAAAGTGTATTAGTACTGAGCACGTGCAAGCCTAAGTACTATTTTGTAGTAAGCTGTTGAGTTGTAAGCATGTATGTGTGTAAGCTCTGTCTGATGATTAGCGTGTTTATATTTACTGATGCTGCTATCCATCCTGATGTGTTTCTACACAATAAAACATCTTGAACAAACCACCTTGCCTGCTTGTCTTTTAAGTGTAGAGAGATGGGCAACATCACTGTTGCAGAATTCTTAACATGAGGGATTTCTGCCAAGGGTGGCCCAACATCCAACCACTATACCAAAGCCTTTAGGTCATTATAGATAAGCCATAAATCACACATCTGTTCCCTGCACAAGGTGTAGGGTATAAATGTGACTTCTGGATGTACCATCCTCAGAACTGAAAGCCCCAGGAGGAACCTAGCCCTAGGATACCAGAGGGTAACATACACATCCAGAGGGACAAAAGACCAAGGGGAGGAGGGAGGGAGCGAATACTGCAACAGTGAAGGGAAGAACATCTACACAACTGTACTATGTCCTTCCATATCATTGTTGCAGTATTCTTAACATGAGGGACAGTGCCAAAGCTCAGGAAGAAGACAGACAGGAAGAGGAAGGGCCAACGGAGCCTTCTAGGAACCTATAAAGAATGGCCCTAGCAAAACCAGCTCTAACCTTAGATATGACATCCAACTTGTAATGCTTGGTAAAGGTATGCACCAAACAACAGGTATCTACCTCAAGGACAGAATTAGTATCCACACCCTCAACAACCCTAGTAGATTAAGCCTTAACCACAGAAGGAAGGCTCTTGCCATGATAAGAATAACAAAAAAAATGGCTTTAGAAATCCAAGAGGACATAGTCTGCTTGGAAACTGTCAAACCTAATGATCTAGGATGAAAAGAAACAAAAAGCTGATCAGATTTTTCAAAATCTTTAGTTTTGTACAAATAAAATTTGAGTTGTGCAGAGAAGGGAAAAAAAGTGGGCAAATAAAAAGACTGATTAAGAAACAACTACTTCACTACCTTAGCCATAAAAGAAGGACTAGTATGAAGAGACATTCTATCATTATGAAAAATAAAAAAGGAGGAACAGCCATAAGGGCTTGCAGCTCAGACACCCATCTGGCAGAAGTAAGGGCCAACAAAAGAACAGTCTCACAGGAACAATGCTGTAAGGAAGCTGAAGCTGCAGGCTCAAAAGGAGTCTGAGTAAATTTTTCCAAACAAAATTAAGATCTTGGGAAAGAGGAACAGGCTTCCTGGGAGATGTAATATGAAGAATGCCTTTAAGAAACTGTTTGGCCTTGAACCTACAGGCCAAAGAAGGGTTAAAGGCAAACAAGCAGAAATAGCTGAGAGGTAGGCTTTAATAGAAGAATATGCCAACCCAGCATTGAGAAAGTCACACAAATAAGAAAGAACCAAAGGAACATCCACAGTAAGTGGGTCCAGGTTACGAGAAGACACCAAACATAAAACATCTTCCATTTGGACAAGTAGGATTTCCTAGTAGTGGGTTTCCTGGCCTCTGCAGAACCTAAAGCACATCCTCAGAAAAAAGGTGTCTATCACCCACAGTGTCAGCTGAAGAGTGGACATGTGGGGATGGATGAGAGATCCCTTGTCTTGTGTGAGAAGATCCACCTTGTGAAATAACTCGTGATGACTGCCCTTGGCTAAGTGCAGAAGAAGAGGGAACCAATGCTGTCTCAGCCAAAAGTGAGTCACTAGCAAGAATTTGGGGGCATCCTGTTTTATCTTGCACAGGACTTTTGGAATGAGAGGAAGGGGAGGAGGAGAAAAATCCCTTTCCATGAAAAAGATAGGGTGTCCACCTTCCAGGCCAGAGGACGTGGAGTCATGGCACAAAAATGATGAAGCTGCCTGTTCAGAGGGGAGGCAGAGAGATCTAATTGAGGAATATTCCACTGGTGGATAATGTCCAGAAACACATACCTGTGAAGCATCCACTTGTGAAATTGTGTTCCAGACCAACTCAGGGAGTCTGCCACAAAATTCTGACTTGAAGGAATGTACACTGCCTGAAATTTGGCATGGTACTGAACTATTAACTCCCAAAGATGCTGAACTGCAAATTCCCAAACCAGGAATGCCAATCTGCAAAGCAGATAGGACCCCCCCCCCCTTGATTACTGACAAACCACGTCACTGTGGTGCTGTCTGTAAAGATCTTTAGGGTCCCAGGAGAAAACAGTGGATGAAATCAGTAAGAGCCAACAGAAGATCTCTCATCTCCTTGATACTGATGTGCTCCTTCTGCTGGTGAGGAGACCAAAGGCCTTGCACCTTTAGGTTTCTGAAGGAAGTTCTTCAATCCCCAACTGAGGTGTCTGTGAACAGCTCTTGAGAGAGAAGCGGGGGTTGAAAGGGAAGGTCTGGTTTCAAAGTCAGTTGGTGAACCCACCACTGAAATTCCTACTTGAGACATAGAAGAAGAGGGACTGGAAACTCTACAGGATGAGCATACTGAAGCCAAATTGACTTTAGATACCACTGAAGCTTTCTCATGTGCAATCTGGCAAAGGGAAGCATAGGGATGGTGGATGCTTAGAAATTTCCTGGCTGAAATCAAGGTCAGGGGAAGAAGGGACTGAAAAAAGGAAATCAGATTCAAAGCCTTGGGAGGAGGCAGGGTTGCTAGGAAAAATCGGGTAGTCAGACAGCACCTGGTTTATCAGGAAAGGAAGGCTTCTGAGCAGGAGGGGTCTATGTAGATTTAGCTGGGGGAACCCTCCTGTCACCCTTCTTGCCTTTAAAAGGAGGATGAGACTGCCTCCTAACAATGGCCGATTTATTAGGATAGTTTCTCTGGAACTTTGGCACAGAAGAAACAACAATGTGTTTCAAGTCCTGTAACTCCATTCCTTTTTCCTGTACAGACTTGAACAAATCAGCTGCAGCAGCACCAAACAAACATTTGTTGTCCAGAGGAGCATCCATCAACTTAGCCTTAACATCATCAGGCAGAGGTTGAAGCTGTAGCCAGGAATATCTCCTCAACAGAGAGCCAGAAGCACCAGCCCTAAAAGAAGCATAAGTTACATCATAAACACATTTAATGGATTGGCAACCTACCTAGAGAAAAGCCCACAGACAACAAAGACGTCTTTCCCTCAGAAGGAAGCAGGCCAGAAATAACCTGGCAAGCCTGAGAAAGAAGAGACAAAACATATTTGGTCATAGGAGTCTGATAATTAACCACACAAAAGGCTAAGGTGGCTGAATTATAAACCTTTTTACCCAGCCTTTCCATAGTCCTGCTGTCCTTATCAGAAGGAATAACGTTGGTAGAAGGCAGTAATTTAGAAGGCTTGTCAGATGTCACAGAAACCACCGAAGGGTCAGCAGATGGACACTTGAAGTCTTCAGGCACTTTATAAAAATCTATCTGACTTTTTAGGAGCAGAGGACTGACAGTCTGGGGCCTGAGATACACTTCAGAAACTTGGGAACAATCCCATTTAAAGAATTTCATCATGGTTTCCACAAAGGAAATCTCCTCAAAATGAGACTCAGGATTAGCAGACTCCTCTTCCTCAGAACCATAATCCAAAGGAGAAGGAATCTGGGTAGAATAGGCCAGGGATTCCCCATCAGAATCCTCTTCAGAGGAATCCTGATCCCTAGACCTTTTAAGGGGGAAGAAGACCAAGAAGGAGCCAGAACAGAGACCCTCCTGAGGAGGCTTCAAGGCCATAAGAGCATTGAACAAACCCTGTGTAAAATTCTGTCATTTGCTTTGAGGGTCCTTGGGAAGAGAAGAAATATGTTTTTTCTTCTGCTTCTTTTTTAAAGTGATGTCTGCCTTATGAAAAGCAGAAAGCTCTGATGCTGGTCTACACTCAATAATTGTAGTCAGGACTTCCACCCCGACTAATACTTGAGAACCCCCCCCCCCCAGGCCCTTTGGTAATAATCAGCCCTGGTTCCCCCTGAGTGTCTGAATAGATGTTTGCAAAGCCTCTGAGGATGTGTGAGAAGCTGGATTCATGCCAGCCTCTGAAATGGTGGTGGCAGAAGAATCAAGCCCAGAAACTGTATGATCCTTTGGGCTTTCACCAGCCTCAAGAGAGAGACGTCTGGTGGAGGAGGCACCAGCCAAAGAATCCGACTTGACTTTTTTGGCCTTCTTCTTTAAAGACAGGTGACCCTCAGGCTGGGAAGTACCCTCCACAGCATCTTTTGGTAAAAGCTTTAGACTCTGGTTTTCAAGATAAATGGCGAAAAAGGAAAGATGACTATGTAAGGTTTTAGGAACAAAAGCCTGACATACTACAGGACATATGGTCTTGAGAAGCTCATAAACAAAACAAGTATTGCAGGAATTTGTCTCCCACTCTGGCATTTACCCTTTCTGGATGACATGAAACCCAACAACACAAATGCTAAAAGCAAAAAAGATAAGTCAAAAAACCCCAATCGGGCACTTATCTGAACGGTAACCAGCAATGACTCGGGCGACCAAACCAATGATCAAAGATGGCAGTCAGACTGGCAGCAAAGAAGTTCTAAGGATGATAAATCCGAACATCACCTTTATGCCCTATGCCTTCTGTGTGAAGCATACGTGTGATGTACTGCATATCGATAACAACCTAAAGGCTGTGGTATAACAGTCAGACATTGGATGCCCTTGGCAAGGGATCCCTCAAGTCAAGAATAATGCAACAGTGAAATGGAAGGACATCTTGTATTTCTAAAATCTGTAATCAAAGAGCTAATCATCAGCTCTCTTTTAGAGATTACAGTGTGTGTGTGTGTGTGTGTGTGTGTGTGTGTGTATGTATGTAATACTTACAGATACTGCTCTTATACATATATAGTAAATATTTCATTCCTTGTGTATAAGCATATTATTCAAAAGATGTTTACACTTTTTATTAATTCTAGTATTACAAGCAATCTTGACTGTATGAAAAAGAATTCCTGCTTGTTTAATTTGAATGTGTTTTTAGTCATTGCGAACTGCTTTTCTGATCTAAGTTTCACATCTTGACATTAGAATTTGACTACTGCATGGTAAAATGACAACTCACAGCAAACAGCAGCTGCTAAATTCCTCTTTTAGTTTCTCATTCATCTAAATTTTTTTAAACTGTTCTAATTAGTAACAAACATCTAACTTTACATCTTTCCATTAATATGTACAGGTAGAGTTAATAACACTATTGTGGTGCAGCGGTTGGCATTGTCACCTCACAGCAAGAGGTTCTTCCGTTCAATTCTTGGCTGAAGCACCTTCTGTGTGGAGTCTGCATGTTCTCCCCACGGTCGAATGACGTTAAAGACATGCAGGTAGGTGTGAGCGTGAATGGGTGTGCCTTCTTTGAAGGTTGGGCGTTGGGCTGGCAACTTGGCACCGTAAAAATCCACTGCCAATCATTAGTGGACCGGAGCTCTGCTGTGGCAACCCCTAACCGTGAAAAGCCAAAAGATATTACTTAGAGTTAACAACACTACAGCATAAGCTATTAACATTCAGCAAAATATAAGCAATTTATATTTCAGCAACATCTCAATATAAAACATTACCACAGCTTTTGTTTTACTAATTCTTCACTTCTAAGAAAAAAAGATATCATTTTGAGTAGATTTCTCACATATATACTTTAAAAAGAAAAAAAAGGAAGCTCCTTTGTGCTTTCACAGAAATCAGTGATGAACTTTAATCTAGTTTTTCTTCAGAACAGCTCAAGGCGGGAAGCAACGCAAGCAAGAATCCAACATTCTGACACAACTGAAACATTCTTTTATTCTCAAGCTTTTTTTTTAAGTGTTAATTGTGTCATAAATGACCTGTGAAAGGAATGTGTCACATAGGAACAAAGAATACAAACTCACTTTAACACTTCTAATTACCATATTACTTAGATCTGACACCCAGTTAACCCAGCAAAACACATACTAAGCAAAGTTAAACAAATGTATTTTTTATTTATTTATTATTTGTTAACTGGGAAAGTCCGACTTGGAACAAAGCCAATTTTCAGTGGAGGCCCAGGGAGAAATGCTCCAGATGCATGTCTTTGAACATGGGTGGAAATTGGAGCACCTGGAGGAAACCCACTTAAACATAGGGTGGACATGCAGACTCCACACAGAAGGCACCCCAGCCGAGAATTGAACCAGAGGGCCTCTTGCTGTGAGGTGACAATGCTACCGCTGCACATAAAATAAAATTCTTAACTTGCATACTCTTAAAGTCACCAATTCTATTGCTTATAATCTAATGACATTCTCTTACAGGAAGTATTTGTTTAACATTTATAAATACATTTACAAGTTTAGTAAAATTAAATATATTACATGTTTCACTGTAAATATAGTAAAACAGTAAAACTAGTCATTTATATTCCTTATCATGAAACATGTTTTAGCTTAAAATATAAATACATACTTACATACAATTTGAAGTGTAATGTCCAATACAAACTTTTTACTTAAAGGGTAAATCTGTTGTTTCAGAAAATAAACATCCTGTAATCAGAGAATAAAAGTCACTACTTTTTAAGCTTTTTAATTTTAGAAGCAGTTTTCCAGGGATTCAGCTCATTTTATCTCTTGAGGGATATATTGTTCCAATCCATTTCTTTAATATTATTAAGAATTTCTTTGAAGGTGCTCTCCGGGATCTATGTGCCCTTTCAATTCCAAAAGATAAAGTTTCTGGTAGATTTAATGCTTTATGTAGTGAGGTTGTTAAGAAGTTTATTACATTGTCTCCCTCATACTTTGTCAGGTATACCATAAATTCTAATGTTATTTCATCTCAACCTGTTTTCTGAACCATCAACTTTATCTATGAGCCAGTTATTTTGTTTTAAAAGAAATTCTGTCTGAGACTCACCTTCAGTTATTCTCTGTTCATTACCACTTAAAGCCTCTTCCATACTGCTGATTTGTACACTTTGTTGTTTCATAGATATTTCTAAATGTTCCACCTTCTTTCTGGTCTCTTCTTGGAAACTTTATATTTTGGTATCCAGTTTGTCCATTTTAAGTAATACAGCCTGCAAACTATGCATTAGTTACTGGGTGTCTTTTTTAACACAAGAATCCTGAGTACCATTTCTTGAGTGGCTCATGTTGAAGTCTCTTCTCTCTTAACCAAGCAGTTGAAATTATGACAGGAAAATTACAGCTTTTGAAGAACTTGAAGCTATAAATATTTTCTCTATTAATGAATAAAATTAGCTAATAAATATCTCCAATTCTTAATTTATTGATTATATTTTCTGTCAGAGAAAATTCTTCAGTTACAGAGCTTTCACCAGTTGCTGCTCTAAGTTAGCCATCTTGACCATGCCCCTGACATCAAAAAGCTTGATGTCCTAGCTATTTTATCTGGTGAATTTCTTCAAAAGAGTTACAGATGCTATAGACAGTGGCCATGCAGTGCATGCAGCATATCTTGACCCGGCCAAGCTGTTCAGCACCATTCTCCATACTGGCATTAAGCAAAAGCTAAATGCATTAAAAGTTGACCCACTGTAGTAAGATAGAAAGCAAAATGGCTAAAAGGCAGAACTCACATAGTGCACATTGCAGGTGCTTCATCATAAAGTATAAAAGTAACCAATGGTATTCTACATGGCTCAGTGCTCAGACCTCTCCTTTTTGGTATTTACTTTTTGTATGCCCAAGATCTTGGCAAACAGGGTTTGCTAACAATTGTAACTGGGGGGTGTTGTTAAGTCAGTCTATGACATTCAAACCCTCCTATTTTTCCTTACTTCTTCTTATGTAAATATGTACAATATTTTGCTTTTGCAATGCTTGCTTGATTGAAACAAATATGTTAAGTTCTATGTAAATGCAGTTTCCTGTATTCATGTATTATGTATGTTTACCTCTATGTATACTCACAGTTTGCTATATTCGTGTATTTTATTTATTAATATCATGCTGATGTACACTTGTCTGCTGAGCCTGCATCTGTGATGGGTGCTCTACTCAGATAAACAAAAATAAATACTAATAAATACATAAATACATAAATATTTGGGTTAATAGGTCCCTTTCTTTTGACCTTCATGTTATAATAGTTATTAGGAAATCATTTTAATTAGCCCATATAATTGCCAAAGAAATATCATCAAGGTTTAAAGAGGTAATCACTCCCTTACATTTTGTATTAATCTTCCCATACACAACAAGCCCACCTTTAATAATAACAACTCCTTTCTCTATTCACTGCCATTCAAGACTATAACTACTAAAGGCACTGTCAAAATTCTCAAAAGTATTCCATCAGATGCCCCTCCAGAAAACAATGGCCTCCACCCTTGGTTTATTACATGATGCAAAGATCACATTCTTGCTCGAATCATACACCTGTACTATAACTGTTTGATCAAAAGTGTAAGGCTCAAACTATGGGGAAAAAAAGCCAGCCTGAGGCCTATACCAAACTCCCCCAGCCCATCCTCAGCCAAGGCCTTTCAGACCCCTCCCCATCCTTCTAACCTCAGGTAAAATATTAGAAAATCTGGTCTATAACCAGCTCACCCACCACCTTCAAACATACATAATCTTGTCCCCTAAATCAGCACAGTTTCTGGTCAGTCCAAACCACATTGGTTCATAAGTAGGTACTAGGTTATTGGCCCTAGGGCCTATATAAGCCTAGCCAAACAGTATCCTGGCTTTCGCCACCCAAGAAAATTATTTTCCTGTGCCCCTGTCGAGCAGAGCCACAGAAGTGATTCCTGGGGTGAATTTACAATCTCCCATCCAATCGTCAAGATTTTTCTTGAACGGTGCTAATGAGGACCTTTGTTTGATATAGATAGGTAATTTGTTCCAGAGTATGGGAAGTCTCTGGGACAGGAATCTATCCCTCCAGCAAGTTCGGTTTATTGTGGTGACAAGGTTTAGGTCCCTAGAGCGTGTAGCTTGGAGGGATTGGGATTTCTTCAAGTGGAGCATGTCCAAAAGCTCTGGGTTTGACATAGCTTTGTATGTTAGGCAGAGATTGCCTCTGAGTAGGTGATATGTGACGGAGTAAAGCTGGAGTTTTTTGAGACGGTCTGCATAGGGCATCTGTTTGAGGCCGGCAATCCTCTTTGTGAGGTATTTCTGCGGCCTTTCCAGTTGTTGTAGATGTATTGTGAAGTACATACCAAAAGAGGCATTGTACTCTATAATGGGTCTAATGAGTGACGAGTAGAGAGGAACAATGACCTCTTTTTTCCTGGATGAGAAACCTTCTGTGATGAGGTGTGCCATGTAGAAGGATTTCCTGACTACTGCGGCAATGTGATTATCAAAGGAGAGACTACTGTCCACCTGTGTCCCAAGGTCTCTTATCACACTTTCAGTGTTAAGTAGACTACCGCCTATGTGGTAGCTCATGGGTACAGAGTTTTTACCAAAAGGGATGACAATGCACTTTTTGGCATTGAGCTTGAGGCCATGGCTTTGACACCAGGCATCTGTCTCAGTGAAGCCCTTTTGTAGGATGTCCACATCGTTAGGAGTTTTGATTATGGCTCCTAGTTTGCAGTCATCTGTGAACTTTGTTATCCAAAGACCTTCTGTGTTAGCCTGTACTTCAGAGAAGTAGATACTAAACAGAAGAGGACACAGGACTGAACCCTGTGGTACTCCACTTGTCACTGGTCTCAAGTTGGATTTGGAGTCTGCCACTTTCACAGTGTGGGTTCTGTCAGTGAGCCAGTTGGCAACCCATCTTGTGACATAGGGATTTATACCTAGTTTAGTGAAAGGTTTATCTATACTTCCAGAGTGGGGGTGGTGTCAAAAGATAATGACTGCAATGGGAGTAATTTTCATAGGCCTCTTTCAGACATTTGACACTGTCAACCATTCTGTCCTACTAACCTTCCTATCCCTACTAGATGTTGGAATTAGCCCCTAAGTCACACAATGGTTTAAAAACTTACAAACAGATCCTTCACATTACAACTTAGGCCCACACCCTGTTCTACTGCACCTGCATCCAGGAAGGCATTTTCAAGGTTCAGTCTTGTCCCCAGTCCTCTTCTCGGTATAAATAAACAGACTTCCTGCAGACCTCCTGAAAGTACCCATCTTTGTTATGCAAATTAAATGGTTATCCTCAGGTCAGGCTCTTCCAGAACTCACCATTTTTAGTAATTGGCTACTCCAAAGCAAACTTCTGATAAACCTCAAAAAAGTAAAGCTATGATATTTGGAACTCCCCAAACACTCAAGAAATACTCCAAGTAATCATCATACACAGTAATAATAAACCCAAACCTACATATACTTAGGAATCTGGCTAGATCCCACTCTCAGTTTTCACTTCTGCATCGAAACAAAGTTGAAGCCACAAACTTCTTTTCTGGGCTAAAAAATCTCACACTTATCTCCCCATGGTAGAATTGCTATATATAATCTGCAGATTAGTAATTCTTTCTCCAGGAAAGAACTCTACTGAACCATCCTCTCCAAGACCAAATGATTTGCCATCTCAATTTCTAGGTTTTCTTGTTCTGTCATGTTTCACAAATACAATTAATGTTTTGTAATCACACATTTATTTGTCAATTCTTTAGTTGCTCATTCTATTCCTGTTTATTTCCATCTCCTAAATCCAATCACTGCTGCATTTCCAACGGACTCTTGGTTCTTCCAGTGAACTCTTGTGCTTTTTTCTGTCTCTCAGGTATTTTCCATTGAAACAATGAAAAAGGTTTCACTGGCACAGTCTCTAAGTGGTCTTTATTACCAGAGGAACAAGAAGCATAATCTCCTTCTGTTTCACAGCTCACTTTTTGTTGGATGTTCTACATCCAAAAATGATTTTGTCCCTCCAGGAAAGAATATTCTGAAGATAACTGGGTATGGCAGATTGAATCTCATGCCTGCTTCTCGACATTCCCCTATTAGTGGAATAAATATACTCCTTTTCTGCCTGGTATACAGTGAGTAATCATTTTCCACAAACACTCTACTGTCTCCCACTTTTAGTACTTTGCCCTTCTGCCACAGATTTGTCAGAATCAATTCCTTCTGCTTGTAGGATTGCATCTTTACTATTAAAGGTCTAGGTTGCTTTCTCATAGCCAGGTTTGGAGCATACACATGAAGTGCCCTTTCAATTAACAACTCCTGCTGTGGAATACCAGTCCAGTTGCTTATCTGTGCTTTCATAAAATTAATACAGTCTGTTCCTTCCAGCTTCTCCGATATAGCAGAAAATCTCAGGTATTCTATAGGTGCTCTGTCCTCTAATTCTATTATTTTTTGAAACATCTGTTCTTCAGCAGTCTCATATTCAAGCCAGTCTTTTCTTCATTCTGACCTCTGATTTTTGCAGTTATATCACCTCATCTGAATATTTGTTTAAAGCTTCTTCCATTTTTCCAGCCTTTTGTTATTTGAGTTGATATTCTCCATCAGTGTTTTGTTTATTTTAATCAGCTGTGAATACAGTTGACCTATTTTTTCCTCTAGGTTACTGGAATTCATGTCTTGCACCAAAGATGGAGCTTGCATTGCTTTTAGCTGAATATCTGCAGAATTCTTCCCAATCAGTGTTTTTATCTCACCTTTTGTGATTGATTTTCTTTCAGGTTCCCTGAATTTATTTTTTGCTGGTATACAGGGAGTGCACTTACTAGCCAGTTACTGAAATTTACCCAAAAATACAAGTTTACTGGCACTCTCTTCTGAATTTCTGTTTTCACACTGGGAGAGCTGAAATTAAGCTGTTACTCTATGTGCAGCTATCTTAGAAGTCCCTGGGTACAAAGCCCTTTAGAGATTTCCTGCCAATAGAGAAAGGGAAGCTGAGCCCTGAAAGGACTGTGCTATGTATAAAAAAAATGTCCACACCCTGGCATAAAAACACACCAAAAAACAAAGGGGATGGAAGGAGCAGCTACTGCATAATACTGAACAAGACAGCCTTCAGATACCACTTTTAGTATAAACGAGTGTTCCATTTTGAGCCTGACTTGGTATATATGAAACATTGAAAATAGCTCCTTGCATATTGGAGCTTCTAGTTCTGATATTCACCTGGCTGTTGCCACTGGCACAAAAACATCACCTTCAGGACAGATGTTTAAGTGGTGCCAATAAATGTGATATCATTACTTTGTAGCTCTGGTAATGGTGTTGAAAATATTTCCATTTTAGAACAGAAACTGAGCAGCTATGAAACAAGTGAGAGGTATGGCAGACTTTAGTTTAGGCTGGCTGCTAATTTACCACTGGCACCCAAGTACAATGAGACCACAACAGTAAAACTACACAAACTATAACCAGGTATGTGTTACCTTCATGCATGTGATCATTTCATATTTTAGTGCAGGAAGCATTCTGAACACAGAGAAACCCTATAGCAGTGCAAGTCACTTTGTTCATTCATGAGTCAAATTAGTATGAAGCTTCTCAAAAACTGTACCAAGAAAATGGAGAGAAATATAACCATGACAGATGATGTACATGCAGTAAAGCTTCAACATCAAAACAAAGACAGTATATAGGCCTTGAAAGGATGGATTATTGAAAAGGGATAATCAGACAAATAACAACATAATGATGAAAAGTAAGGCAGTGCATGTGATTGGTAGATAGACATAGAATAGCACTATCAACACAAAAGTTAATGCACGATGTTCATGGTTGCAACCCGTGCCAGTTTGTATTTGATCAGAATGAAAATCTTCCCAAATTCCTACTATATACTCACTTTTTTGTATAAGGGCACCAAAAAGACTGTTTGTGACACATAGCACATTTTAACATTGCATGTAGCAAGGAAAGCATGTACTGAATCAGAATTTCATGACCCACATTTAGGCAGCCTTCTGAAAACAGGCTCATCTGGTAGATGAGAAATGCAAAAATTGGGAAAAAATCATTTAGAAAACAAAAGTTTGATTATCTAGAGTGAATGTGGATATGGAATGGTGATCTTTCTGAAAAAGGGAGCACCAATATCTGGATGACATTCCAGGATTTATAAAGTGCTAATTCAGCTGGAGTACTCTCACTGAGGATACGTGTTCTCAAAAATTATAAAATAAAAAGGATAACAGACCCTCAAAACAACACAGATGTCATCAGTGGTGTTCCACATGGCACACAAAATGACTCAGAAATCACCCACACTACCACTTAAAAAATGCTGGGGATACAGATGACAAAGGAAAAATACAATTGTAGGTGATCAGCCAGTCAGTAAAAACAGCAGTTACAGTCTTAAATCTGTACAAACAATTAGGTACGTGGATAAAGAAAGTGGAACACTAGAAAAAGAAAAGGACTCTTTGGGTGTGTAGGAAAAGCAAAAAGGGAACAATTTACACTTCCCTAAATCAGATTCCCCACTCACACGCACAGAAAGGACAAGCCAGCAGGGACCACTCACTCACATCGTCCAAGCCCAGCTGTGCCAGGTTAGATGCCTGAGACACTAAACAAACTTAGGTTGCCCAGGCCATAGCCAGGGCTTCATCCCTGTATGCTACTGCTGCTGTTTGTCCCAGTTTCATAAGTGCTGCATTAGGTTTACAATATGAAAGACATCTAAATCAAACAGAAACAGAAAGATGAAGTAAACCTGATGGTGTTATGCTTAATGCAAGCAACTTCTGTAGATAATTCTGGACATTGTTCACTGTTTTAATTTATAAAGCTGTTTTATTAATTTTATCTTTATTTTTTATATTATTGCTGACTTTATTCTAGTGAAATGTTAATATGTGTACTACTACTTTTGTTTTCATACAGAGCTTAGGATTAAACTCTTTAATAAGCTTGACACTAAAGCTGAAGCAACCTTACATCCAACACCTTTTGTCCTATCTTTACTACTATAGTGTTTCCTGCAAGCATTCTGTCCACAACCCTGTCCTGCTGTTTCCCTGTGGATTTTCTCTTAACACCACTCACCTCCTTTTCTACTTTAGTCAGGACAGTAAAACAATTCTACAATGTGGTAGTACCCACTGCATTATCAATGTTCTACCCTGAAGCTATTGAATTGCTGGGCTCTGCTGCTATGCATGACATGTTGAAATGAGAAGCTACCTAAATTATTTTATATGCATTTTGTTTGTTTTAGGACCATTCTGTTGTCAAGCATGACTTACTAGCATTGTGACATATTCTGCTATGTAAAGTAATTCAGTCTTATTAACAACTCACGCTAACTAATGATGTGCTGACAACAGCAAAGGTACCTGAAGGTAGGCGGAGCCTATGCTGCAGCTGGCTTTACCCCGTCCTCTACTTTATCTATATTGTTCTCTTTTACTGCTGTTGCTATAATAAGCTTGGACATTATCTGTTCCTTTTGGCAACTTTGTGATGCTGATATGATGTTTACCTGATAAGCTTCTTGTTTCACAAACACTGCATTTTACATTAGTGCATGTTTAAAACTGGTTGGTAGACCATTGGTGTAGACAGAGCGAGATTAAAAAGACAATGTAAGATTTGCAGAGAATCTTGCTGCCTAATTTCAGTATCTTGGGGTGAACGGAATGGAAGTTGGGAGTTCTTCAGTAGTAATACTGAATGCTCTCCAGAAACATTTCTATCAGTTTCTTTGAAACTGATCTGAAATAAAATGGCAGGAGGTGTAGGGGGGATTTGTAAAGGGTAGTGGTAAGGTATACAATGGGGAGGTGTTGAACAGAGTTTCAGCAGAGAAGTGGATTATATAATGCTGTAATGGATTACTGATGTGGTAAAATGTGGTCCAGTCTATAGCTCAAAGTTTGTTAATTAGCATATCAGAAAAGGAATCAGGGATGGATCTGAATATAACTGCTTGGAGCATGGCCTTAGTGGTTTTGAGGGACCAGATAGAGTGGATGGGACAATCATCTCTTAATGAACTTTGTAAAACCTACGGGTATAGTAATTTATGAGGAATATTTGTTCCTCAAGGGTGATTACTGTTGTTGGGCTAGACATGCCTCTCTGGTGGCACAGAAGGACAACGCCCTGACTACAGACCAGGGTTCAATTAGTGGTTTGGAAGTTTGATGAGGCAACAGGGAGGGCTGGGGGTATGCCCATTCTGGGGAGGAGGGGTGATTATGTGCGCATTCCCTATAACAGCCATGGCAAAGACTGTGATTATGTATGGGAGGGCATAGTCTAAGAAGGGAGGGGAGGGATGTATAGCTGGCTTTCACTGGAGGCGGGGCATGATGTTACATCATGAGAGAGTAAATAGCACCTAATTCCTAGGGGTACATACTGCAAAAGACCTAAGTTGGGCCACAAACACTTTCTAGCTTATAAAGAGAGCCCCACAGAGTCTCCACTTCTTTAGGAGACTTTGTAGAACTAACCTCTCCCCACAGGTCCTACTTACCTTCTACAGAGCCACGATGTAGAACTAACCTCTCCCCACAGGTCCTACTTACCTTCTACAGAGCCATAATTGAAAGCATACTGACATCATTATTGTCTGGTATGGAAATTGCTCTCAAGCTGATTGGAAGGCACTGGATAAGATCTTTAAACAGGCCACAAAAATCACTGGCTCCAACCTTCAATCCCTACAGGACATATATTCATGGTAGAGTCCGAATACTATTGAGGGATATACACCATCTGGCTTATGGACTGTTCAAACTCCTGGCAACAAGGAAGCACTACAGAAGCATTTGATGCAGGGCATCCACATTCCATAACAGCTTCTTCCCACATGCTATCAGACTGCTGAACAACAAACCCATAACCTAACCTGCTAAATGGGTAAAACATTACTTATGTGCAATATGTCATTGTTATTTACATAACTCTCTGCATACTTCACTTTATACACCTTTACCTGCACTATGAAAACTGTAAGTTTTTGGCATATATTGGTGGTGGGTAAGTTTTTTACATATGTGCCTCCATTTATTTATAGTACTGTTTGTTATATATCCTTATAGTTCTACTATGTCTGTTCCTGTTGTTTTTGTATTGTTTTTGTTTTTTCCTGTAAAAGCTTTCACAAATTTTTTTTACTGTATTTATTTTTAGTATTTTACTTTGATTTCTATTTTTAGTATTTTTAAATTATTATTAATTTAATCTATCTTCCTTCTGTAAACTGTAATTTTATGGTACAAGCCTGAGTATCGAAATTTTGTGCAGTAATACGCACATTTTCCTCTGTGTTAATCTGTATGGCAATAAAGTTTACTTTAACATGATCCCACTGCACTACTGGCCCCATGACATCACCACATAGAGAAAGGCTGTGGAAACCATGGGTAGGCCATAAAAGTTGAAAAAATGGCAGAAATAGGACAGCACCCCCCTGCAGACACTCTTAAGATCAATGTTGGCCTTGGTCATAAATCAGTATTAGTCCAGGAGTGGATTGGAAGCAATTGTAGATCTGGCTTTGGACATGAGGCACTCGGGATGGCTATCAGAATGAAGCAGGGTTGCAAATCATCCCCAAACACAAAAGTTACACATGTTATGACAACAATGGTCCTTTTGCCAGGCTAGAATATGGCCTCCCAATTAATGCCCTCGCTTGACCCATCATGCTCATTCCATCAATCCGCTGAAAATAAAACTTTCAAATATATAAATCCAACAAGCAACAGAGAGCAAAACTACATTACAATAAACACGAGCAACTGGCTCTCTGTGTCATCTAGGGCATATCTTCACCCCCCCCCCCATCAACAAACTTAGGATCAGAATGAAATCAAAGTTACTCTTTTAGGGATAGAGAATCCATTCAGTTAGTAAGACCACCAATTACTCTTTCCATTTCTATAAAAAAAAAAAAAAAACATTCTCCAAAATTGTACCCTGCTAGTTGGAACAGCATCCCAGTTTAGATCAGAAGAGTTGAGCAACTTCAAATATTAAGAATATGTTCTTCATCTGTAAATATGTTGTAAGTATTTGCTATGTCAAATTGTTAATCGCTATTTAATCCAGTGCAACTACTCTCTGTTTATTTTACTGTGGAGCTTTTCTCCCCGGGCCTCCGCTGAAAATGGACCTACGTCCAGTCGGACACTCCCGGTCAACAAATTTAAATAAATAAATAAAAAAAGCCTGCACAGTCTCATCTTGAAAAAGAAATTAAATGCAACTGTGAGGAGGTTGACTAAATCCCCGTCTATTTTAATGTATTGGTGCTTTTTCATTTAATCTGTTACTATTACTTACAATGCTTCAAGTGTACAGACTGTTACAGCTTGGCAACTTATTGATTTAAACGTTAATATTTGTAGTTATGCTTGTTACAGTACTTTCTTTATTCGTGGATTGTATGTCTGTTCTAAACACTTGTTAGTTGTATTTATAACATCTCATGTTTGATTGTTGCCTTTGCATTTATGTCCAGGGTCATGGCTGAAAGGAGGTCCTTCATCCAGTTCACTTACCTGTTTAATAAATGTTAAACAGGTAAAATAAACAGGCACAAAATGTATCACTATGTAAAGCATACATGAGACAAACACTACAAGTTTAACACTCAGAAAAGGATGATGATCTAAAATTACTCATCCTTGGTGTCATCCTTTGGGAGTCTGCCAGATCGAGGCAATCAAAATGGACAAGCGATTGTGTTAATGAATGAAGTAGGAAGATTCTTGCATTTCTGGTGACAAGCAAAAATATCGGAAGACTTACAACCAGAACACTCTTTCTGGGAAAAAAATAAAATGTCCTTGGTGGTGGAACTGAGCATCCTGTTTCTTGCAGCCCTGCCCACAGAATTTACTAATGGTGACACAGACTCTTCTTACCTGTAGCAGATGTCACCAGCTACTAGCCCTTATTAAGTACCACCACAGCCCATAGCCCTGTAACAGAGAAGGGACTTTATTTGGGGATTAACAGTATACAAGTAATAACACAAGCCTAAAGAATTTTACTTTGCTTCAGTCAGGAAGAAAGGATCAGTAGATTGACCAGTGACAAAAAATGAGGTACCTGTCCTTGGATTCAGGCTCTGTGCTGGGGTATGGTAGTTAAACTAGTAGTGTACATAATTTGCCTATTAAGGCTTTTAAACAAAACTGCATTTTTTAAATAAGGAAATAAATTAAAGGAAAGGTGATTATAAGTCTAAGTTCTTTGTTTATATCACAGGTTCTCAGAAGACTCTCCTTGAGCCTGTTCCAGATATCACAAAGTACTCCGGATGACCCTATAAATATATAGATAACTAGATACAGATGTATAGATATATATGTTTATATATATATATATATATATATATATATATATATATATATATATCTATATATAGTACACTTTTTTTGGTGCAGAGGTAGAACTACGGTCTCCAGCACTACGTCTTGTTCTGCTTAACTGCAGTGAAACATACCTTCACTCACTACACTGTATTCTGTTTGTTCCGACACCAAACAGTACCGAACAGTTAATGTTACTAACAAAAAGCATCTCAGACTTGCTCTTCTCCTGAAAAATGGCCTGGTTTTAACTTATATTTTACATAATCCTTGTAATTACGGAACTGCTATGCTATGATATGCTTGCATACCTGTGCAATAAGGTCTCCACTATTTTTTTTCTTTTATAGTAATGGTCTCTAAGTGGCGATTTAGCAGTTGTCATATTGTTCTGATCAGTAAAGTTTTGAAACTATATTACTTTCTTCTTACTGAGTACTTTGACTCTGTGAGCAAACAAATTAGGATCCCTCCAGCATCTCAGTCCCATTACAGGCAACTTAGCTTTACCATATTCATCTGTTCAAAGTCATTCATAATTTAATACGCAGTTGTGAAACACTACTTTGTAATTCATCTTACCTTGAACAGCTAAACCAGCTAGCCTGATTCCATGGTCTACAGAGCAAAGCAGACGCCCATCCAGAAGATCTTTTTTCACTTGAAGATAATACTGATACCTGACAGTGAAACAAAACAAACAAAAAATATGAAAACATCTGGCACAAAATGGCCACCTAAGACCTCTTATTTGCTGCAGTAAAATGAATTTGTTTAACAAAGGCCCTTATGGGTAAAATGACACTACATTTTGAGGCCTCTTACATTAAAGCTGTAGTATTAGAATGACAACAAAATACCATTTGTGTTTACCAATGCTTTCGGCAATTATGGTTAATTCCAAAAATGTAATCAGATTTGCACCAGTACATGATATTACCTAGCCTATGACAATTCTACCTATGATTCTGCTCCAAACTATATAGCCCAGCAGGCCTGCAAGGTGAGCTTCATAACACTCAGTTGCTCCACTGTGACATTCCATGGGGACAGATGTCTAAAGACGTTTTTTGAAGTTGACTACCAACTTCTTCCCTCTGATGCATACTATCTCCAGTTTAACTTGGCTAACTGCTATGTAGTGTAACACTAATATACAAAAACATCAACATAACTAGATTCAGACAGACTTTCAAGATGGCAACAAATGATTCAGCAATTGTAATCTACTAGTAATGGCATATGATAAAACACAGGAAACATTAATACTTTTATAAGCAATCACACTCACTTTTTATTTCATTTCCTCGTGTGCTCAAGAGATGTTCTTCTTTACTCCAAAAGCATAACAAGACATAATATAAAAACAGGTGCATTACTTGAAAGGTAGCACATCTATAATACTGTTCCGGCTACAAACTCACCAAGTAACTCTTACCACAAAAAAAGTATTCACTCTGTCACTCTTTAGTGCAAATTTGCCTAAATTTAAATGTCTTCTCCTTGCACAGCTGTTTTCATTTGTAAACAGTAGAGCGACTTAATCTTCAACAAACAAAAGCTTTCTTTGTAGCAGGTGTCACGTCAAAAGCTCATCCCATTACAGTGGCATTAAAAATACCATGGAAACTGTGGCAGGTGCACTTGGGTACATTTAAATAGAATGCAGGTGCCATTACTTCAACAACGCCTACAAATATGCATCTGTTCAGGGGCATAGAAGGTCTAATATTTATTTACATTAACAAGTACAGTGTTGCAGCTTTTGTAAATAATTTAATTTAAAATGGTCACATGGCCATGATATATGCATATGAGCATGCAGGGGCTGGTTCATGACTTCTCACTCAAAGAAATGCAAATCTTATTCACTGAGCACTTTGTTTTGATCCCCGTTCAGAAGACAGGGAAAGAAAAAGAATTTGGGCTTGTAACTAGATAGTGGAATAGTGTAGTACGCCTGTAGTAATTGCAACATTAAGGAAGCAGGATATGCCTCAAGTCACTGTATAAAGTAGTTTTGCATCCATTCAATATGCTCAGAAATAATTTCATGTTGCCATAGAGTGTTAACCTCATTAATACATCACAAAACAAAATATGTTCCTATCACTTAATTTTATATATGTACCTACTTTAGATGTCAGCATTTAACTGCTTCATTTAATTTTATTCTATATGGACTGCCAGTATTTAAAACGTTTTAACATTTAAAAATAAACAGCATACATCCAAACCCAACTCAAACCTTCAATATGATGATGCTTAGCTGAAAAGAAAAATATGCCCACCTCATATACACACAATTTATTTTGTGAAATTCAGTTGCAAGAATGTGCAAGACAAATCTACATTCATAAGACATCCATTACAAAATCTAACTGAAACACAAATTTTAAAATGCAAGCAGATATTTGTTATTCCTAAAAATTTTAAACTTCAGGTATATTTCTTGTTCTTCTCAGCCTTCCTTCTTGCAATACTTTTTAGCCTTAAGGTCTTAATTAACCTTACTAATTGGTGTCACACTGTAGACATTTTACCTGGCGCTTGATCACAGTGCATACCTTTACTCAAGTATTTAACTACTATGTAATGCATGCAGCTTGGTGATTACACTCAAATATCTGTACAAGGAGCGTGGTGATTACACTTAGATATTTGTGCAGGGAGCATGGTGATTATAAGTGCACCGAAAATGCCGTTTGCTGAACTGAATTTTTGATGAACTAATAATAGGGACCCCCTTTGCATTGGTCATGGGTCAGAAAGTGCAATTGCTCATAACCATAGAATGTAGCCATACTGCAATAAAGGTAGTGAAATCACACAGCAAACTGACAAAAATGTCAAGTAGTAGATGAAAAGAAAAGGCTACACTAACTAAAGTGCTTCATAATCAAAGACTAAAAACAGTGTAGTCATGGCAATCACAAGGGATATAAAACATTTTACAGTTACACACGATAAAAATAACTGAAAATGAAGACTTCAAGAAGATAAGTTATTACAGACATAATGGGAAATAAAGCACTTTTCACACACACACACACACACACACACACACACACACACACACACACACACACACAACAGTAAAGAAAACCAAGGGAGAGAAGTAAAGGCAAACGTGATTGGAATTTGACAGAAAACAATGTTGAAAAGGGACTGCCAACACATATTTTTGCACCATGTACATACAGGAAGAGCAAGAATGCTTACCAAATCCATGCTGGGTGATGAATCTGGGTAAGGAAGTTAACTCCAAAATCAAAGATGCACAATCCATTGGGCCCTGTTAGAATTCGTACCTAGTTATTTACAGAAAGTGTAATGCCACTAACTGACATTTTCAGCAAATTACAGGAGGAGATTAAGGTTTCCTAGGAGTTTTAAGAAGAAAGACCTGATTCTCCTTCACAGCAACCGGACCAAAGCAGAGTCTAAAAACTGTCAAAATGTCAGACTCAGATCTTCTTCAGGCACAGAGGAAAAATCATAGCATGTTTTGCTTGCAATACATGCATTAAGGAAAGAGTATTCATCCACTGGGGCATAGCACTCAAGGCAGCATGGATTCACTACATTTAGGGCAGCACACAGGCTCAGCAGTTAAGATGTCTATCTCATAGCTCCATGGGCAGGGTTCAGTCCTGTCCTCTGTATGCAGCTGGCATATTCATCTACGTTTGCATGATTTTTCTTCATGTACACCCAGTTTCTTGCACAAAACATGTAGCTTTATGGGCTGTTCCAAAATAGTCAAACAGATACTATATTTAACCCTGCCCTTGTGGCCTGAGTTGGGGCTAGAAAGGGGTCCATGACAACTAGTTCATGTACTTGGTTAACAAATTAATAAATACAATTTAAAAACTGAAGGTCATAACAGATAACAGTTTCAGAGTTCTTTGGATGAGTTACCATAATACTACTTCAGAAAGTGGCCAAGGGCATGTTTAATTTAGTAAACACATCAAAAATACACAGAATAATTTCTGGGGTGGCAGCATTTGTAAAGTATTTATCAAGCAATATGGCACAGAAGGTCACAGTAGGTAGAATGCATTTCAACAGAAGATGGTGAACAATGAAACACCATAAGCATAAGTAGTAGATCTTTCCTAATGTCACTGATACGCTAACATAAAAAAAAGAATTGGAGTTATGCATACAAACATAGCTGATATGTGAAAAGATATATAAAGTATGCAAAGAAACTTGTCTCACCTAGAATAATGACTTAACATAGCAGCTTATATTTTCTTCAAAAGAATACAAAAAGTGAATCAGGAAAACAAAACAACTTAGAAGGGAAAAAACAGCAACAAATGGAGATAAGAACCTGGAAAAAAGCATATCTGAAGATCTAAAGGTAAGAAATTAATGTGAGAGAGAAGCATGGAAAGTGCATGAATGCATGGATGCAGAGAAAGCGGTGTCATCAATAGAAAAATTACAGATATGAGAGTACTAACAAAAGCTGGTCTTTGAGGGAGCTGTCTGCAGTAGGTAAACTTGTGATTTTTTTTCTCTGTGTTTCAATTACATGTGCTTTCTTTTTCTCTCCCAGACCACAGTTTGGTAAGCATACGGCCACAGAAGCACATCAGTGATCCCTTGCCTGGGCCAATGGTTGATAACTCACCATCACTTCCTTGTTATAACCACCTTTATAACTGGCACTGCACAAAAAGGAAACTTTGTGAAAACATTAAATAAATCTCTGAAATTACTACTTAATAGTGAACAGTCAGGGACTGAAGTAGAAAAGAAACAACCTAAACAAGGGGGACAGTGGTCAGAAAAAAGATGTACACTAGAAAGTACCTTCTCAAACACAACAGCTGGGTAAGAAACTCAACATAGTTAGACATAATGGACTGCACTCCTGTCTTTCACAGAATTTATAATCTGTGTGTAATTTCCAAGTCAAGTGACATCATTCTGGTCTCAGTCAGTAATGCAAGCAACAGTCCCTCCTTATAATACAGGTCATTCACTGTCTGTGATGTCAGTCTTAGTTACTAAAGAAACAAATTGCGCACATAAACATCTGTTCCATGGTACCATGGCCATTAACACTACTGAGTATATATCAATGTACTTAGCATGCGATAAACAGTATCTGGAATCCTATTCTGTTTCATAATAACAGCATATTCTTCTTCTTTCGGCTTTTCCCGGTTAGGGGTCGCCACAGCGGATCATCTGTCCGCTCATGATTGGCAGTGGGGTTTTGCGGTGTCGAGTTGCTAGCCTGGTGCCCAGCCTTCCACAGAAGGCACACACTCACACCTAGGGCCAATTTGAGTGTCCAATCCACATACTGCATGTCTTTGGGATGTGGGAGGAAACCTTCATAATAACAGCATATAAAACATGTAAATATCTGCCACTGTCACAAGTATCAGGCATCATGCAGAGACACTTCCTCTCTCAGGTCAAAGTGTTAAAAAAAAACCTGTATCACGTACCATGTGACAACAGTGTGCAGCCTACCAGAAATCAGGATGGGATGCACACATTCACCTGAAACTATACACTGCACAAATACTTCAATACACACACTACAGACAATCTACCATGAAGCCAAAAGAAAGCATAAGGGTAAAATATAAGAAGCTTAAGTGACCTAACAGAAAAAAGAAGACAGAGGAAACATGCCAATACCAGAGAAAAAACAGCAATGGAATCAGTCTTCTACTGCCAAGGTCAGTTCTTGATATGACTACACTAAACAGTTTCACACACTTACTTCTTTAAACATACCAGCAAGCTATATGTCCAAAAGATAAACTCCCATCGGCATGTGTGAATAACTTCTATTGCTGGTCACATAATGGCAGACCAACTTATATTGTGTAGAAGAACAAAGAGATGACCAAATTGCCATTTCACAAACTTTGAAACCCATGAAAAAAAGGCTGCATAATTAATATGCACCTCTGGTAGAAGGGGCACTGGCCAGTGCGAAATGGATAAACTAAATTTGTCAAAGCAAAATCCCAAACTGTTTCTCAGCCAGTCAGAAGACGTCTGCTTTCCAACGAGAAGGAACAAAACTTAAAAACTTGAGGAAGCCTCATGGTGCACGAAATGTTGCATTTCTCATCTGTCCACTCTCTATGATGTGGGTCAAGTTAAAATTCAATTTTTGTGATTACAAATAAAATTCAACCCAAGAGGTAGTGACTGAGTTAGAGAAACTTAAAAGAGTGTTGGAATGTCAGTTGCGAAAATGGAAATGATAGATGAATTGGTGATTGATGAGGAAGAAATGTGTGCAGATGTTAACTGAGAGGGCAGCTGGCCATTACAGCAGTGTTCTGGTGATGTTAAAATAATTTGTTTGAATGTCAAGGAGATTATATTCACAGGATTTTATGAATTATTTGTTTACTTTTCTGTTGCCCTGTTTGAAATTGTAAAATTATTCTGCTGTGGCTGTACAGTTATTAAAACGAAGCAGTGCATTCTGTCACATCACTGAGAATTTTTCCCCTGGACTCTGCTGAACAAATGAGACCTCCCAGCTGGACAATCCAGTTTACAAATGGTAATACATAACTAAATTAATTATTTCATGCTTGTACAGACCACAGACTATGAAATAAGCGAGTATCTTGGCCAGCATCAAATACTCCATAGCACATGGACAATTAACGGAAGACTAAAGAATAAAACAAATTTCATAACTAATAAATAAGGTTTACTAGGCAGTGCACATAAAAAGATAAACAATCTGCTCTAGTGAGAACTCTGGGGTTAAAGTCCATATAAAAATGAATGCAGTGCAAAATAAAATACACCCAAGCATTATTCTCAAGCACTGTTTCAATCCATACCATTCCAACACCGTCTGAGCATTTAGGTTACAGGAAATAATAATGTAATCAAAATGATTACTAGTGTGGCCTTAAGAGGAATAATCAATGGCTACACCAGAGCAAATACTGAATAAACAAAACTGTCAACATCCACATCAAATTTTGTAAGAAAGGAAATTTCCAATTCTGGTTGTTAAAAAATCTGGACTGTGTAAACAGTCAGCTGACCCGTGACTTTTGGGTCAGAAAAGTGCCAGGCCTTTCTAGTTATATGACTTTCAGCTGGACGGGTGTTGAAAGGAAAAACGTGCACTGTGTGAACACTTAAGTGACCACGTGCTTTGTATCATAAAACTCGCACAACTTTCACAGCTATGTCACTTCCAAAAAGATAAGTGTTAAAAGAAAGAAAGATGATGCCCAAAGTGTGGGAGGAAGACCTAGTAACATCAGATGATTTTCTATGGTGTCCTGTTCTTTAAAAAGGTCAGTAGATTAAAATCAAAATGTCAACTTTTGCATATTTTGCCTCTTCTACCTGTTTTATGTGTTGCATTTCTTAAGACACAATTAATGAGGCTTTAATTTTATTTCTTTTTATTTGCTTGCTTCAAACTGACCAGTTTCAGGCCCAGCCCTGGTTTGAATCAGGTAAGTAGTACATGCATTACAAAGAAACAGGTACAAATGGTACATTAATTGTAGAAGAACAAAAAAATTCTAAGATCATAAAATGCAAGCACAGTTAGCTACATACAGCTATATGCAAAATACACATACTACAGAAAAGATTTGCCTGGTAAAGAATGAAAAATGAAAATTAAGGTGAGACTACAGAGAGTAAGAGAGGCATGATGGTTATGTACATGGTTCCAAGCCGAACAGTGTCAGCACAGGCAAGATTATAAAGAAGTTATACGTTGAAAGTTGTTGGAGTTTATAAATGTATTTCTGCAATGTATCCTGAGATGTATCACTTGCATTAACTTTGCTTAGTAAGCTACACTTTGAATTGGTGTCTGAATTTAGCACAGGAGAGCAAGTCCTTTAAGTTGGCAAGGAGACTTTGCCAGAGCTCGAGGGTTAGAAGAGGGAAACTGTGGTTGGTGCAGTACAGTTTTGCTAGGTGTTTGGCCTTGAGTAGGGGTGACCTCTGAGGTTGTATGATGAGATGATGACATGTTGGGGGTGAGGTTGGCAGAAAGGAGCAGGAGCATGTTTTGCTGCAATATCTTGAACAGGACAGAAAGCAGTAAAAGCTCAGCTCTTTGTTCTAAGGGTAGCCATGTGGCCTTCTTGACTGTGGCAGTGACACTCTTGCTTTGGTCAGTTGATTAAAACTTGGCAGACTTTCATGGAGATTTATTGGTGGGCTGTTGTGTTCTTTTTCGATGCCATTGCTACCTTGGGTAAGCCATATTCTTGCCAGGCATGAAGAATGTCTTTGCTGACAGCAGATGCTGCTCAAGATAAAAGAAAGTGGGATATTTTGGGGCCTAGAACAACAGGCATTTAGTTTTTTGCCCAGTTTTCTTGACACAGAGGATAAAGTTTAAGTCTTCATCAAGCCAAATACTCAGGCATGTGAAAGCTGAGGTAATTTCAGTTGAGAATTGGTTGATCCTTGATTTCTAGTCTTCTGGAACATCTTGAGTGCTTTTGGTGTGTACTAAGTATCAGAGAAGTTAGTCATGTGAAAGAGAAGTCAGGTCATCTTGGACAGTAGCCTGTAGGACTAATGTCTGGGGCTGCATATGAAGATGACCATGCTGTCTACATATAAGATTCTAATGAGATGGGTTGATCCAGAAGAAATGCAATTAGTAATACTGAGGAAAGAAGTGGGATGAGAACTGATCTTTGGGGAACATTTATCTTAATGAGGACTGATGCTAAAATGGAAGCAATTCATTTTGTCCTAAAGGGTCTTGTGATGAGGAAGTCTTTAATTCAAGAAGTGGCTTGTACGATAATCCCCATTTTGGTCGGGTGGAGAGTAGAATGAAGTCATTAATGAGCGCAAAGGCCAGTCAGATGAAAAAGATCCCAGAAGAGCTGAGCAATATTTCATCTGTATAGGCCCAGAGAATAGTCTTTATGCTCCTGCCAGACCAGAATCCATGTTGCTTTTGGAAAAGGATGTGCTACTGCTACATGTAGGATGCGAGCTGGCTCTACAATATTTTCTCTATGATTTTTCCAAGAGTTGGAGGAATGGAGACTAGAAAGAAGTATGAGATTTTGGTGAATTTGTCCTGACTGTAAAGTGATCTAACTATATTTTCAAATGATGGGCGTTATGTTGAAAGTGATGCTGAAGAAGTAAATGCGGAGGCAGGGAGCAAGTACAAATGCTACACAGTGCTATGGGAACCAGGGGCTTAAATTATCAAACCCTGTAGGTCCATCTAGGTGGAGTTGTTCTAACAGACTTTCAATGTCTTTAGCTTTAATTTGGTTAAGAGGAACATCCTATTGACTCTTGGTATGCCAGCTTACACCTTAAGTCAAATCATACAGTATTAAAACAAAACTTTGAAAGCTACTCTGTTCAGCTAATAATAATGCATCTATCATAACTGTACTAATTACAGCACAAATAAGCATTCTACCTATGTACAAAAAGAGCATAGACATGACTCCCAAGAGCCCTGAAATAATAATCTTCACCCCAATTCCAACATGGACTTTAAGAAGAAAAAATGGGAAGAGGGAAAAGAATAAAAAGCAAATCAGGACTTGAGAACTTGTAATTTAGTTATGTCTGGAAGATTTAAATGCAAAATGAAAAGCATTTTTGCAGCTTAAAGTTAACATAAATCACAGTGAATCAAGTGAAGTGAAACAGAGACAGTCTTCAGAGACCGCCTGACAGCCAATGAGTGACAGCTCTGTAAGTGAACAAACAAAACAACCAATATGATTGTGTCTAGGCACTCCACATGATGGGGAAACCACGTGGATTGCATGATAAAATCTAACTGTGTTACTGCTGAATGGGAGGAGTCTAAACAAGAAACTCCACTCCTAACAAGCATTGCTCACCCTAGAGAATGCTGATGTCTGTGCATCCACTGATAAATGGTTTAAAGCCACAGACAGAACACCAGCAGTGCAAGGCTATAATGCCTTCCACACATTTAGACCAGCGACTACACAGACAGGGACTAAAGGTGCAGGTGTCTCAATCTACATAAAAAATAAATATATCCCATGGCTGGTCAAACAGGATGATTCACTTGAGATTCTCCACCTTCAAATCATCACAGGCAAAAATATCACATCACTTCCTTGGAAGCTGTAGGTCCCCCTCTATGACCCATGAAGTCCACATATTTAAGCTTACTGGAAATGCTCTCCATACAACTCAATACCATATTTATGGGCAATTTTAATTGCCCCACTACTAACTGGGAATAATATAGGTTTTGTTGATGTCTTTTAACTCCCCAAATGCACAGTAGCAAGCCCTGCCCAAACCCTGCCTAACACCCAGGATCACTTTGACATCAATGAACACTCATGAATAATTATACATTGTAGTTGTGGTTGACATAAATATTCATTGTATAGAGAAGCTGGACATTCAGCAGTGGAACTGGACATAAATACATAGTAGATATCTAATATCATCTTCTTTCGGCTGTTCCCGTTAGGGGTCGCCACAGCAGATCACCTGTTTCCATTTCTTCCTGTCCTCTGCATCTTGCTCTGTCACACCAACCACCCGCATGTCCTCTCTCACCACATCCATAAACCTTATCTTAGGCCTTCCTCTTTTCCTGTTACCTGGTAGCTTAATCCTTAGCATCTTTTTCCCAATATACTCAGCATCCCTCCTCAGCACATGTCCAAACCAACGTAATAGTGCCTCTCTGGCTTTGTTTCCAAACCTTCCAACCTGGGCTGACCCTCTAATATACTTATTCCTAATCCTGTCCACCCTCATCACACCCAGTGCAAATCGTAACATCTTTAATTCTGCCACATCCAGCTCAAACTCCTGCCTTTTTGTCAATGCCACTGTCTCCAACCCATATAACATAGCTGGCCTCACTACCCTCTTGTAGACCTTCCCTTTCACTCTTACAGGTACTCGTCTGTCACAAATCACTCCTGACACTCTTCTCCACCCACTCCATCCTGCCTGTACTATCTTCTTCACCTCTCTTCCACACTCACCGTTACTCTGAACTATTGACCCCAAGTATTTAAACTCATCCACCTTTGCCACCTCTACTCCTTGCATCCTCACCATTCCTCTATCCTCCCTCTCATTCACACACATATATTCTGTCTTAGTCCTGCTGACCTTCATTCCTCTTCTCTCTAGAGCATATCTCCATCTCTCCAGGGTCTCCTCCACCTGTTCCCTACTCTCACTACAGATCACAATGTCATCTGCAAACATCATAGTCCATGGGGACTCCTGTCTGATCTCGTCTGTCAACCTGTCCATCACCATTGCAAATAAGAAAGGGCTCAGAGCTGATCCTTGATGTAACCCCACCTCCACCTTAAACGCATCCATCACTCCCACCGCAGACCTCACCGCTGTCACACTACCCTCGTACATATCCTGTACCACTCTTACATACTTCTCTGACACTCCTGACTTCCTCATACAATACCACAACTCCTCTCTAGGCACCCTGTCATATGTTTTCTCTAAGTCTACAAAAACACAATGCAACTCCTTCTGACATTCTCTGTACTTCTCCATCAACACTCTCAGAGCAAACATCGCATCTGTAGTGCTCTTTCCTGGCATGAAACCATATATATATATATATATATATATATATATATATATATATATGTGTATGTAATATACGGCAAATCTGTACCTTCAAACAGCACCCTAGTCAAACTGTTATGAAGCAGTGTGTGAGAATGTAATGAAAGTATTTTAAAAAATTCACAAAGCAACAGAAATCAAAGTAACGGAGTGCAGCCATTACAATGCTGTATTTTCATGGTCCAAATTCCAACTAGAAATGCTCAATCCTACGCAAAACTTTTATGGGGGGTTAGCAGTTACAACTATGTGTATATAGGGGTTACTGTCTTTTGATTAATAATCCAGTTGTTGAACAAGGAAAAAGCATAATGCCATACCTTGGGACTAAACCAAGACTGAACAACAGTTATTGAAAATCAGCTGATCAAAGCATACTGGCTTTTTGTCTTTATGAGATTGTGGAACAGTGGTGATAGGGGAATTTTCCCTTTCCCCACTGTACTGCAATCCTAGAGTTGGTGCATATAATTAGCAGGGGCCAAGGCAAGTGCAGGGATGGCCATGGGGAGTGCAAGAATGGCCATGGGGGTACAGGAATGGCCATGGGGGTTCAGGGATGGCCATGGAGGTTCAGAGATGGCCATGAGAAGTGTAGGGAGGCTTGCTCACTGCATAAAATATGTTTTTTTAAGTTCTGATATTGTAATGTTCACTCTTGTGAGATCAATTATTGGCATTTTTGCATTTTGATATTAAGCATAGATCCATGTTCACTGCAGATGCCATGCTTGAATTTCATCCCTAATCATAGTGAGCAGTCCACTTTTTCTTCTGCATGTCTTTGCTCAATATTTCCACAGGAAGGTAGACTTGTGAGGAGCAAGGGAAGCCTTGTAGCCACATTTCAAGCAGTTTTTGCTTGTTAATGGTATGGATATGCAAGGCAGTTACCATGAAACTTTCCTTAATGTATGGCAGGTACTTGGCCATATATTTCCTGGTGTATGTAAGTATTTCTTGTGGTTATTTTCTGGAGAATAGCTGTACTTCATACTGTGCACTTATGGAAATACTCGGAAAAAACAAGGCACTATACATCTGAATAAAAAAACATTTGCTTGCATAGGGCCAAATAGTCCTGACTGCTTGTTAATGGTATGGATATGCAAGGCAGCTACTATGAAACATTCCTTAATAAGTGGCAGGTACTTGCCCATTTAATTTCTGGTTTATGGCTGTATTTCTAGTGGCAGATACACGAACAATATAACTTTAATTTAACAAAGTTTTAGTGCTTGTCTGCTTACTGGGATGGCTACACAGTAGAAATGTGTTTGCATGCTCTTAAGATCTGTTTCTCTAAAAAAGAAATATAAAAAATAAAAATAGAATGTGAATCACTTTCCTTACTGGAAATATGGCCAGTTAGTTTAGGGTGTACCTAAGTTTTTGTGCTTGGCAAGCTTACTTAGAAGGCAACACAGTGGAAATGTGTTCTCATGGTCTTAACGTGTTTCTGTAAAAAAAATAAATAAATAATAATAATAAAAATAAAAAAAGATCTGCTCTGAATTGAAACCCATTAAAGAATTGCTTACATTAATGTAAGTTGTTTGGAATACAACAGTTACTTGTAAACTATTCATGAAACACTGTATGCATGATGTCACCAGCTAATCTGCATGCAGTGTCAATCATGACTAACTTCTGCCTTGTCAATCATGCAGGCCACGCCCATTCCTGCGCAAAAAGTACAGTTTTGTACCTACCATAAATGTAGATGTTCGAGTGTTCACACTGCTGCAGTCATCACACTTGGGTTATCCTGCCGTCAGGCGGTCCCGCAGTTGGCCAGAGTTCCAAAGTCTTGGTCCGGCGTCGGTTGCCGTCGCTTCTTCCCTGATGTCACTGTGCCAGGGGTATATAAGAGGCATCCAACGCCATTTTCTTCAGTTTTTCTTGCCCCACATGTCAGGTGCCCCCAAGTAGGTAGGCAATACATATTGCTAATAAAACATATAAAAGGAATAAAAGGAATACCTTCAGTTACAAGCAAATACACCACAAAGGTTGTACAGGATAGAAAGGTATAGAAAAGTTCAGCTAGTTGAGAGGGGATAGAGGGAGGGTAACCTGGACTGCAGCAGTGTGAACACTCGAACATCTGCATTTATGGTAGGTACAAAACTGTACTATGTTCATCGTGTTACACTGCTGCAGTCATCACACTTGGGTTGAATCCCAAAGCTAAGGATGGGCGGTGGAACTAAACAGGGTTTGGAGAAGCTAGTAGGCCCTGCAGAACTGCAGTGGCAAAGCCAGCTCTGGTTTTAGAGTATAGATGTAAGTGATAGTGCTTGGTGAAGGTGTGCACTGAACTCCAAGTTGCAGCCTCCAAAATACCCTTTGTTGGTACCCCTCTGAGGAAGGCTGTTGATGTTGCTGTAGCCCTGGTGGAATGGGGCCTAATGTTACCAGGTACAGGTTTCCCATGGTGTGTGTAGCAGAAATGGATATAATGTCCTATCCATTTTGAAATGGTCTGTTTTGAGATAGCCTTTCCTTGTGATCCTGCAGCATAGGATACAAAGAGCTGGTCAGATTATCTGAAAGCCTTAGTTTTATCCAAGTAGTAACATAATTGCCTGTGAATGTCTAAAGAGTGTAGGAGCCTTTCCCCTTTATTCTGGGGGTTTGGATAAAAGGTGGGTAACTGAATGGTTTGGTTTAGAGCCACACTGGATAATACCTTTGGCATAAAGGAAGGGTTAGTTCGTAAAGCGACTCTGTCTTGATGAAAAATGATGAAAGGCTCCACTGCCATTAGGGCCTGTAGCTCTGAGACTCTTCTTGCTAAAGTTATTGCTAGCAGCAGGACAGTTTTCCATGATAGAAACTGTAAATCAGCTGTAAAAGCTGGTTCAAAGGGCGGTAGTGTAAGTTTTTCCAAAACAAAGTTGAGATCCCAAGTTGGTGTTGGTGCTCTCCGGGGTGGTCTTATGTTCTTAGCCCCTCTGAGGTACTGTCTTAGTAATGGATGTGAAAATATAGGAGGATCCGTGTTGTATTGAGCTGAAATAGCTGAGGCGTGGATCTTAATAGATGAAAAGGAAAGTCCTTTGTGCAACATTTCAGTTAAATATTGCAGAATCTGAGGAATATTTGGGGCAAGGGGATTTTGGCCTTTAGCCTGGTTCCAGGCGCAGAATCTTTTCCATTTGTCTGAAAAGGCTTTCCTGGTGCTGGGCCTCCTGGCCTCCAGAATGACATCCATAACAACTTTAGAGAGAAGTGTTGACTGGTTGTTTAGGTAATTTGCCATGCAGCCAGATTTAAAGTCTTGAGCTAGCTGTGTAGAATCTGATTGTTTTGCTGAGAGAGCAGGTGAGGAATTTGAGATAAAATCCATGGTGGGCCTTGAGCCATGTTCCTTAGTATTGGATACCAGTGTTGACGTGGCCAGTCTGGAGCAATGAGTATAATTTGTGGCCTCTCTAATCTGGCTTTCAGCAGCACCTTTGCCAGAAGAGGCAGTGGAGGAAAGGCATACACTGTTAATGTTTTCCAACTGAATGAGAGGGCGTCCACTTTCCAAGCTAGTGTGTGGTATGTCCTTGTGCAAAATTTCCGTAGTTGGTAGTTTTGGGGGGAGGCAAACAGATCTATGTCTGGGCTCCCCCATTTTTGAGTTATCATTGCGAATACTTGTGGATCTAGTTTCCACTCGTGAGGATCTATGATGATTCTGCTTATATCGTCTGCCAATGTGTTTTTCTTTCCTGGCAGGAATTGTGCTTGTAGTTGAACTTGGTAGGTCAGTGCTGTGTTCCACAAGGTCATTGCTTGCCTGCATAGGGGGTAAGAATGTGTGCCCCCTTGCTTGTTTATGTACCACATCACTGTGGTGTTGTCCGTCTTTATTAGGAGTTGTCCTGGATGTAGGAGGCCCTTGAAAGCTGTTAGGGCATTTTGTACAGCTAGCATCTCTTTTTGATTGATATGTAGATGCCTTTGATCTGCAGACCATTTGCCCTGAATACACTGTCCTGCCACGTGTGCTCCCCAGGCATAATCCGATGCATCTGTTGTCATTGTTTGCCTGGCTGTGGGTAAGGTAAAAGGCTGACCCTTGTTGAGGTGACATACCTGAGCCCATGAAGGCAGGGAATGAGTGGTATTATTGTTTCCAAGCTGTGGCTGTGTTGAGTCCATACGCTTTTCAGGTACCATTGTAATTTCCTCATATGCAGTTTTGCATATGGTATTAGTAGTATGCAAGATGCCATGAATCCCAAGGCCTGCAGAATTTTTCTTGCAGGGAGTTGGGTCTTTGTTGCCATCATTTTGAAGTATTGAGTCAGTTGTGCTTGCTTGTCTGGCGTGAGATAAGCCATCTGGGCCATTGTATTTAAGCTGGCACCCAGGAATATTATGTCTTGTGAGGGCACTAGTTTTGACTTCTTTTCGTTTACTGTGTACCCTAGGCAACTTAATAGGTTTTTGACAAACGCCAGATGCTTTAAAAGAATGTCCTTGCTTTCTGCTTGAATAAGGCAGTCGTTCAGGTATGGATATATTTGAATTCCTCTTTGTCTGCAGTATGCAATTACTGGTGCCAGCCATTTTGTGAAAACCCTGGGCACAGTAGATAAGCCAAAGGGCAGTGCAGAGAATTGGTAATGGGTTGAACCTGCTATAAATTGGAGGTATCTTCTGCAATTCTGTCTAATAGGGACATGCAGGTATGCCTCCTTGAGGTCCAATGTTACTAGCCAAGCCTTCTTGCCCAGCATGGGAAGAAGTTGCTGTAGTGTTAGCATCTTGAATTTGGGTACTAGATATGTGTTTAGAATTAAGAGGTCCAGAATGGGTCTCCAGGCTTTGTCCATTCGGGGAACTAGAAAGAGTCTTGAGTAAAATCCTTGTCCTTGCTCCTGTGTAGGAACCTGTTAAATGGCTGTCATGTCCATGAGAGCTGCAATTTGTTTTTGAGCCTCTGCCCATTGATTTGGTGGCAGGTTTGGCATTCCTTTTATCCTTGGTAAACTGTGAAAGTGGAATCTGTATCCTTGAGATACAATATTTAGGACCCATTTGTCTTTTGTGATGATGTGCCAGTTGTCTGCAAAAAGTGCTAGTTTTCCTCCCATGGGAGCTGCCAAGAGGGATTTGCTTGGCAGTCTGAGGGGTAAGTCATTGTGTTTGTCTTCTGATAGTTTGAGACCTGTCTTCTCCTCCTTTCTGGGTTGTGGCACCCCATTGTCGAGGCTTGTAAGAGCCTTGTGACTGACCTCTGCCCCTTGGGTGTCTGTATTTGCCCCTCTGTGGTCTGTCAGAAGTTGGAAAGGACCAGTTTTTGGTTGGCCAATTTCTGCTGAAACGAGGGGGTTGAACCTGTAAAAAATCCTTGACCATCTGCATAGATTTTGCCTTATCCTCCATTTTCTTTAAAACCTCTTCTGCTTTTACACCAAATAAAACATCCTGCTGTAATGGTGCATCCAATAACTTTGCTTTAACATGATCAGGTAAAGTTTGTTCTTTTAACCAAGCATGCCTACGTATGACAGACCCTGTTACTGCTGCTCTACAAGAAGCTTCCAATGAATCAAATCCACATTGCAAAGTATGTTTTCCCACTTGTTCAGCTGCATGCAACAAATCTTGCATTTCCTTGTAATCAGGCTGCTCTGTATGTGTGATCATTTTTTGTTTTAAATGAGACATCAAATATTGTTGATATTTCAGCATGTGAAATTGGCAATTTAAGGCCCTCATAGCTAGAGTAGCTGAGGTATATACTTTCTTTCCCCATCTGTCTAGTGCTCTAGAATCCCTTTCAGAGGGTACAGGATTTTTAGCAATAGAGGCCTTAACCCCTTTGGGACCCTGGGAAATGGTTTCTGGGTCAGCAACAGGGCTTTTATATAGGAATTTGTGTGAGTCAGGGACTCTTTAGTATCTGTCTGGTTTGGCTGGTGCAGGAGTTATTGAATCTGGGTTAAGGCTAGATTCTGAATAAACATCATCCACAATGTCTAACACAGGTGGAATAGTAAGTGGTCTGTGCTGGGGTAGTAAAAGGAACTCTCGGAGCCTTTTCTTAGAATCAGAGTAATCCTGGCCTTCCCAGTGGAAATGTTCCCTCATGGTATGTAAAGTTTCCCCAAAAGAGTAGTCTTCTGGGGGAGATGCTGAAGGAATAGACTCTTCAGAATCAGAGTATTCATAAGGGGGAAAAGAGTATTCCTGTTCCTCAGAAGAATCTGAGGAAATTGAAAAAGTACAGTTTTGTACCTACCATAAATGTAGATGTTCGAGGATCCACATTGCTGCAGTCCTAACTATTGGGTAGCCCGCTGTCCAGTCGGCCCGAATACCAAAGTATATGGCTGACGTCGGTCACGGCGCATTAGACTGACGTCAGTACGTCAGGGTACTAATGCGCATGACCGACGTCATATCCCCAGTCTTTTCTTGCCCCAGATGTCAGAAGACCCTAAAAGATAAGGCCAAAACCAAAACACACCAAACATACCTGCACCAAAAATATATACAATATACACAAAGGTACCAGAATATAATCTCACCTACACAACCACCCCTAAACACAGAGGGGAAGGAGGGAGGGTAAATTGGACTGCAGCAATGTGGATCCTCGAACATCTACATTTATGGTAGGTACAAAACTGTACTATGTTCTTCATTCCACATTGCTGCAGTCCTAACTATTGGGTAGAATCCCAAAGCAGAGGTAAGGGAGGCTGGCAAATCATAAGGAAGCAGGAGCTGATAACATGCCTTGCAAAATAGCTGTGGCAAAACCAGCCCTAGACTTAGAGTAGAGAGGAAGGTGGTAATGCTTAGAGAAAGTATGCACTGAACTCCAAGTAGCTGCCTCCAAAATATCCTTAGTTGCCACCCCTTAGAAATGCTGTTGAAGTGGCAGTAGCCCTAGTGGAATGAGGCCTAATCCCAGCTGGAATCTCTTTGCCATGATGGGAATAACAAAATGCAATGCAAAACCCAATCCATCTAGAAATAGTTTGTTTTGACACAGGCTTGCCCTTGAACTCAAAGCAAAAGAAACAAACAACTGCTGAGACTGTCTAAAATCCTTAGTCCTGCTTAAATAATAACGCAATTGCCTGTGTACATCTAAAGTGTGCAAAATCTTTTCCCCTTTATTTTGGGGATCTGCATAGAAAGTAGGCAAATGAATAGTTTGGTTTAAAGCCACACTAGAAACCACCTTAGGCATAAAGGAAGGATTAGTGCGTAATGATACCCTATCCTTATGAAAAATCAAAAAGGCTCAACCGCCATAAGGGCCTGTAACTCAGAAACCCTTCTTGCAGAAGTAATGGCCAACAAAAAAGCAGTCTTCCATGACAAGTATTTCAGGTCAGCAGTAGCTGCAGGCTCAAAAGGTTGTAGAGTAAGTTTCTCCAACACAAAATTGAGATCCCAAGCAGGAGTAGGAGCTCTACGTGGGGTCTTATATTCTTTGCCCCTCTAAGAAATTGTCTGAACAAAGGATGTGAAAACAATGGTGGGTCACAATCATAGTGAGCTGAAATTGCTGCAGCATGAATCTTAATGGAAGAGAAAGACAAACCTTTGTCCAATAACTCAGTAAGATATTGAAGAGCCACACTCAAATTAGGCTCAAATCTCCAAATTCTTTGCTGCAGTCCAAAATAAAAATCTCTTCCATTTTTCTGCGTACACTTTCCTTGTACTAGGTCTTCTGGCTTCCATAATCACATTTAAAACTTGCTGAGGAAGTTGAGACCTGCTGTCTTTCAAAACAGAATATGCCAGGCTGTTAGATGAAGAGTTTGAAGCTTGACGTTGAGCAGATGACCGTCCCTCTGAGACAATAGGTGTGGAATCAAGGGTAAAGGCCATGGAGGCTTCCTTACCAGACTCCTCAGTAATGGGTACCAGTGCTGCGAGGCCAATCTGGAGCTATTAAAATCATCCTTGGCTTGTCTTGTCTGACCTTTAGAAGCACCTTTGGGAGAAGAGGCAGAGGTGGAAAAGCATACACATGAAGATTTTTCCAACTGAAAGAAAGAGCATCCACTTTCCAAGCTGTGTGATGAAATCCCTTCTGCAAAACTTTGGCAGCTGGTGGTTTAGTGGAGAAGCGAACAGATCTATGTCTGGAGTTCCCCATGACACTGTCAATTTTTGAAATACATGAAGATCCAGTTTCCACTCGTGGGGATCCATGATTTGTCTGCTTAACACATCTGCTAAGGAGTTCTGTGCTCCCGGCAGAAACCTTGCCTGAAGAGTTAGTTGCAAGCTGAGCGCAGTCTCCCATAAAATCATTGCTTGCCTGCACAATGGGTAAGAATGTGTTCCCCCTTGTTTGTTGATGTACCACATGACAGTTGTGTTGTCTGTTAGAATCAACACCTGCCCTGGAAGAAGTAACTCCTTGAAAGCCATTAATGCAAACTGGACTGCTAACATCTCTTTCATGTTGATATGTAGATGCTGTAGTCTGGCAGGCCACTTGTCTTGTATCCACTTTCCATCTAGATGAGCTCCCCAAGCAATGTCTGAGGCATCTGTCGTTAGAATCTGACTTGCCTCTGGCCGGGTCACAGAGAGTCCCTTGTTTAGGTGACATTCCTGAGCCCACCACAAAAATTCCTTTTGAATGCAAGGTATTATTTGAATGACAGTGTCCAAATCCTGGCAGTGCTGCGTCCATAGATTTTTGAGATACCATTGTAGCTTCCTCATATGCAGTTTGGCATTGGGAAGCACCAGAATACAAGATGCCATGAACCCTAAGGCTTGAAGGACTGTCCTTGCAGTCAGCCCGGACTGAAGAGATAATTGATGGAAGTAACTGGAAAGATTCTTTTGTTTGTCCGGGGTTAGAAAGGCCATCTGGGCTGCTGTATTCAGTCTCACACCCAGAAAGCACATGTCTTGAGAGGGTACTAGACTGGACTTTATTTCGTTCACAGAATACCCTAGGCATCTTAGCACTGCTATGACATATTCCAAATGCTGTAGAAGGTCTTCCTTTTCTTGAGCCAGAATCAGGCAGTCGTCCAAGTAAGGATAAATTTGAATTCCTTTTAGCCTGAAGTAAGCTATCACTGGAGCCAGAACCTTTGTGAATACTCTGGGCGCAGTAGATAAGCCAAAGGGCAATGCAGAGAACTGATAATGAGAATTTCCAGCTCGAAAACGCAGATACTTTCTGCAACTTAGTCTTATAGGCACATGAAGGTAAGCTTCCTTGAGATCTAAAGTTACCATCCAGTGATCTTTGCCCAGCAGAGGTAAAAGCTGTTGTAACGTCAACATTTTGAACTTTGGAATGTCCAGATAAGTGTTGAGGATAGATAAATCCAAAATTGGTCTCCACGTGTTCCCCTTCTTTGGTACTAGGAACAGGCGGGAATAAAATCCTAGGCCCCTTTCTGGCACAGGAACTGACTGAATGGCTCCTATTTGGAGCAACAGAGAAATTTGCTTGCGAGCCTCTGTTCTTTGTAGAGGAGGAATGTCTGGCATGCCTTTGAAAGGAGGCAAGGTATGGAAATAAAACCTGTAACCGTGGTGAATGATATCCAGAACCCATTTGTCTTGAGTAATTAAATCCCAATTTTCTTTGAAAAGAGACAGCCTTCCTCCTAGAGGTGCCGCCAGGCGAGAATGTACTGGCAGCTGAAAAGGCAGGTCATTGGGTCTGCTTACGAAAGGACTGACCCCTGCCCTCACCAGAAGTCTGAGCAGGTGAACTCCCTGTCCTAGGCCTAAAAGAACCTTGAGCTCTGCCCCTACCACGTCTAGACCTACCCCTAGACTGGGAATCATAAGCAGGATAAGTCCACCCCTTAGTAGGCCAATTTCTACTAAACTTCGGAGGCTGCACCTGCAAAAAATCCTTAACAGTCTGCATAGACTTAGCCCTGTCCTCCATTTTCTTTAAAACTGCTTCCACAGGCGAACCAAACAACACATCAGACTGTAAAGGAGCATCCAAAATCCTTGTCTTAACATGCTCAGCTAAGTTCTGATCTCTCAACCAGGCGTGCCTACGAAGAACAGAACCAGTGGCAGCCACCCTCGAGGAGGCCTGCACAGCATCAAAACCACACTGCAAAGAATGCTTTCCCACTTGTTCAGAAACATGAACTAAATCCTGCAGCTCTTTACACTCAATACCTTCAGCCAGAGCATCCACCTTAGACTTCAATTGTGAAAGGTGATAATTCTGATATTTTAACAAATGAAACTGACAATTCAACGCCCTCATGGCTAAAGTGGAAGAAGTGTACACTTTCTTTCCCCATCTATCCAAAGCCCTTGCCTCTTTATCAGGAGGAACAGGATTTTTAACCACAGAAGCCTTCACACCTTTAGGCCCCTGAGAGACAGTTTCTGGGTCCGCCCTAGGACTCTTAAAAGATACTTATGGGCTTCAGGCACCCTATAGTACCTATCCGGTTTAACTGGGGCAGGAGGCAAAGAATCAGGATTTAGTGAAGCCTCTGCAAAACATCTTCTACAACATTCAGAACAGGAGGTATAGCTAAAGGCCTATGCTGGGGTAAAACAAGAATTCTCTAAGCCTCTTCCTGGAATCAGAGAAATCTTGACCTTCCCATTTAAAATGCTCCCTCATGGAATGCAGGGTCTCTGAAAAAGAAAAATCCTCAGGAGGCGAAGCTGAAGGAGTAGAATCATCCACATCAGAATCAGAATAAGGAGGATACTCCTGCAAGTCCTCAGCAGAAGACTCAGAAGCCTCGAACATTGCTCAAAACTCTCAAACTCAGGTTCCACCCTAGGCCTCTTATCAGGAGGGGGCATAGAGCCTCTAATCATAGTAATCAAATCCTCTGCCATTTTTAGCATATGCTTCTTAGGCAAAGACCCTGAAACACTTGGAGAAACCCCCATAGAAGCTAAAGTAGGCCTGCCTCTTAAAGAAGCCTTGGCAACAGAAGGCGAGGCCCTAACCACCTTAGGAAGAGAGGGAAGAACAGCCACCTGAGAAGCCCCTTCAGCCTGGCCTACTTCCTGAGAGGAAACATCCTGCAACAATAAAGTTTCTCCCTGAGACTCCAAAGAAACTCCTGGCAGAACCTCCGGCTCCACTGAGCCCTCTAAAGAACCGACGTCCGGGACTGTCGGTTCTTCCCCTAGGGTGCGCTGCTTTGTCCTTGCGCTTTTGGCTGAAGCGGCCGGAGCATCCGACGGCATTTTGTAATTACAACGCTTCCCAAACACTAACCTGGCACAGTCTAACCTTCTCTTAATAGTGCGTTTGTTAAATCTAGCACAAGAGCGGCATCCAACAACGCCGTGCTCAGGCCCTAAACAAGGTATACACAAAGTATGGTAATCCCTATGAGGTATCTGTTTCCCACAAGAAATACAGTTATTCACTTTTTCTGACATCCAGTTAAATACTGAGGCAAGAAAACCAAAATATTCCCCAACGGGTACTTAGCCAACTTTGATTCGGTCTGAAACTCTGACTTCAGAAACTTTCAGAACGCCAACCTGCACTCGCAAAATTGCTTCTGCATCGGACCATGCGGCAAAAGACGGGGATATGACGTCGGTCATGCGCATTAGTACCCTGACGTACTGACGTCAGTCTAATGCGCCGTGACCGACGTCAGCCATATACTTTGGTATTCGGGCCGACTGGACAGCGGACTACCCAATAGTTAGGACTGCAGCAATGTGGAATGAAGAACATCTGGTCAGAGGAAGCGTAGTCCTCCTCTTGTCTAGGCCTTTTATCAGGAGGGGGATGGGAACCCCTGATTAGGTTAATTAAGTCTTCAGCCATCTTAAGCACCTGTTTCTTAGGCATGGGGCCTTGTACTGGAGACTGCTGTACAGTCTTCTTTGCTTTTAAAGGAGTTTTCAGCTTTGCATAGGATTTAATAGTGAGTGTAGTCAGTCTGAAGACACCTTCTGCCAACTGAAGGTGTTTCAACTGCACCGGAATCTCCTTCAGCCATGGAGTCGGAAGGGCCTAAAGATAAAGGTTGTGGAGGCCTAGCAATCTCCGCTTGGGAATCGGATGCCGCCTGGGGTTCTAAATCAGTGGTCGTCAGGGGCTGCATAGGCGCCTCACAGAAAACCGGAGAACCGGCGACTGGCCTAGCAGAGGCCTCGGAGTCTGGTTTGGGTCTCGGCTGCCTGTCCTTATCTTTGCGTTTTTTATGCATTCCGGTCGTCGGTTGCTCCGAAGGCATGGTATAATTAAATTTCCTTCAGAAACAAAAAATTCAGAGCCAGCAATACGGTGACATAAAACTTTGTATTAAATGAAAATCACAGCATGTTACAAACCGGTTTCGGCTGGCAAAGCACAGCCTTCTTCAGTGTACAAAAAGTCATTTCAAAAAACAATGGCTGAATATATACTAATAGCAAAAGTCCCATTGGTTAATTCTCATAAGTGTTCATTAAGTCCCGGTGGGAACAAGGCACCCAGTCTAATGATCCATTTTCTTTCTTTTGCATTAAGTATAGAATGCCATTGGGATTTGTTGGCCCTATTGCCAAAAATCATATCAATAATGATGAAATTAAATTTGCTTGTTGGGTGTACTGTAGTGTGTTTGTACAGAGCATTATATATCTTTTTTTGTTTAACATTACTTTTGTGCTCAGAGATTCTAATCCTGAGAGGTCTGGACGTTTGTCCAACATAAAAAGCACCGCAGCTGCAGGAAGCTAAATAAATGATCCAATCACTGGAACAGTTCGAAAAGAATTGTAAATCAAAAACTTTTGGACAATTACGCGTGGAGAATTGTTTGGACTTTTGTATGTATTTACAATTATTACAATGTCCACATGGAAAACACCCCTCTAAAGGTTCCCCTGTCAATGTTGTTTGTATCAATTCAGATGATTTGTTGTCTCCGTGTTTGTAATGATTAAAGAAGGAATTTAAATTCTTCCACTTTCTATAGGAAAAAAGGCAACTTTCAGGAATGATACTGTTTAACTCCATGTCACATTGTAAAATATTCCAATGTCTCCTCACACTATGGATGAGACGATTTGAATTGCGTGAAAATGTAGTTGTGAATCTAAGGGGTTGACCCGTTAAACTGATGCGTGTCTTGTATGTTAGTAGGTCACTTCTATTCAAAGAGCTGACCTTATTGCTGGCCATAGCAATATTGCCACTTTTGTAACCACGTGATCTGAATCTATTGGTAATATCTGATTTGTTTCATATAGGTGCTATCGTCAGAACAAATACGTTTCGCACGTATGAATTGTGACTTAGGTATATTGCGTGCAATGTGGGGTGGATGATAACTGGAAGCATGCAAGATTGTATTGTATTCTGGAAACTTCCTGTATATCTCAGTTAGTAATGTATGATCCGGTGCCCTCTGGATTAGGACATCCAGAAATGTAATGGTTTCCTTATCATAGTTGATAGTAAAATGCAGACCCCATTCGTTGTTGTTAAGATACGTCACAAAATCCAGTAATGAGCCTTCATCCCCTCTCCACACCAACCACACATCATCAAGATACCGTCTCCAAATATCAATACCCTCCAGAAAAGTGTTCCTCTTATCATCATAAATTAAGTGTTTCTCAACAAACGCCATAAAGAGATCAGCATAAATGGGGGCAAAAGATGCCCCCATCGCTGTCCCTTTGGTTTGCCAGAAGCATTGTTCCTTGTAATAAAAAACATTACTAGTAAGGACATAACGTGCCAAATCCACCAGAAATTTATTGAAGTCAGAACCATATAAGTTGGAGAATTCAAGCCAATAAGCCAAGGCAAGCAGCCCATCCTGGTGTGAAATGTTGGTATACAAGGCACTTACGTCTAAGGAACATAGAAACCAATCTGGATCAAGTTGTGTGTTAGAAATAATCTACAAAAAATTCGTTGTATCTTGTAATCGTGATCGAATGTTGGAAAGCAAAGGCTTCAAATATTTGGTCAAAAATAAGGAGAGGGGTTCTGTAATGTAACCCTTACCCGATACAATAGGCCTGCCGGGTGGATGTGAAAGATCCTTATGAACTTTAGGCAGAAAATATATGTATTGGTTAATGGGATCATGAACCAAGAGTTGATTCATGATGTCATCAGAAATAATAGCCTCATCCTTAGCCTGTCTCAAAAATGTCTCAATTTGTTTCTTAAACATCTGAGTGGGGTCAATAACCATATGTGAATAGTATCTGACATCATTTAATTGTCGTAATGCTTCCCTATCATAGTCAGTCCAGTTTAGTACCACCACAGCCCCACCTTTGTCAGCTGAAATTATCACAATTTCTCTGTTATTTTGAAGTTCAAAAATAGCTTGTCTTTCATCAAAAGAAAGATTATTATGTTGTAATGAAATATCCGAACTCAAAAAATGCAAATTCTTAAGTACACTATTCTGAAACTGCAACACCATCTGATGCATTGGTGGAGAAAAATTCGATCTGTGATATATAAATCTGTCATGATCAACAATTCTCCACGCGTAATTGTCCAAAAGTTTTTGATTTACAATTCTTTTCGAACTGTTCCAGTGATTGGATCATTTATTTAGCTTCCTGCAGCTGCGGTGCTTTTTATGTTGGACAAACGTCCAGACCTCTCAGGATTAGAATCTCTGAGCACCAAAGTAATGTTAAACAAAAAAAGATATATAATGCTCTGTACAAACACACTACAGTACACCCAACAAGCAAATTTAATTTCATCATTATTGATATGATTTTTGGCAATAGGGCCAACAAATCCCAATGGCATTCTATACTTAATGCAAAAGAAAGAAAATGGATCATTAGACTGGGTGCCTTGTTCCCACCGGGACTTAATGAACACTTATGAGAATTAACCAATGGGACTTTTGCTATTAGTATATATTCAGCCATTGTTTTTTGAAATGACTTTTTGTACACTGAAGAAGGCTGTGCTTTGCCAGCCGAAACCGGTTTGTAACATGCTGTGATTTTCATTTAATACAAAGTTTTATGTCACCGTATTGCTGGCTCTGAATTTTTTGTTTCTGATGGTCATGTTTTTTGAGCCGTGCAGTTGCTACCATGCAGGAGGTTCTTTTTTGTGTTACACTTCCTTCCACATCCTGCTGGGGCCGGTGACTTTGGGACTGCTGTAAGCAATTTTTTGTGCAGCGTCCAACATTCAGCTTTCTGTCTGGATTTCAACAATTTTTCATAGCTTCTTTCTCATTTGGTTTCATCCTTCATTTGGCTGTTGTCTCTATATCGTGTGGGAACTTGCTGCATTTGGAAGTTGAATCTTGGTCCGGCTAAGTCTGTTGGCGTTTCACGGGCCTTATTTCTTTTCAAGAAACCTGCTTTTGTACACTCAGTGTTCCGGGACATTGTTTTTTGTAAACCAACAGGTTTGACTTTATATTTGCTTTCAATTGTGGCAGGGAGCATCAAGCTTTTATTGTTTGAGGAAACTTGTTTCGGCATTATGTGGGAACTTGCCGTTTTTGAAAGTTGATTTTCAGTCCGGTCAAGTCTGTTGGTGAATTACGGGCTTTATTGCTTGCAAGGAAATCTGCTTTTGTTACATCAAGTGTTTCGGGACATTGTTTTTGGTACATCAACAGGTTTGACTTTACATTCTCTTTCTACTGCAGCTGGGATCACTAAATTCACGTTGGTTGAGGAAATTCTGCTCGCGGACTTTTCAGTACGCTATTTTTGAACTAAATGACATTAGGGCCAACCGCTTTGGTTAGGAATGTACCTTATTGATCATCAGAATTTTCCAAACTGTGTGGGATAATAACGCATTACATTACTGTGTTTCAACTACAATTTTGATTGTGGTTTTTGCATGGATTGCTTATGGCATCGTATTTGGGAACGAACAGGAACAGTTTGAGGAGACTATTGGATAGCCACGAGGACTTTAATTGTTCTTCCTTCACAATAGTTGTTTGTAAATTAGGTGTACGGTTTGTACAATTTTGCATATCAAGCCTGGATTGTATGTTTTGGACTTTGACATTTTTTCATAATTGAAATATTTGTGTTTACTTCTAGATTTGATCATTACATATTTTGGTCGGTCTGTCTATTCCGGGTTATGGCCTACATATGTTACATTTTCTAAGTGCTATAGGGCAGTATTGCAATTATTATTTTTATACTACTTTGATAGTTATTACTGTTCTAACTAGCCTGTCACTAAGCTGATACACAGTCAGAATAGCTCAAGGCCTCTCAAGTTCTATTCATGCTTATGGTTAATCACAATTTGGTCAATACAATATTTATGTATATGATTTCAACCATACATAACAATTCTATGTTCCACTTATCATAGGGAATGAATGTTACAAATGTGTTTTTTAAAAAACATCAATATTATTTATTGGTGAATGTATAACTACACTTTTCATTTGTTATGGTGTATCTATTCCTTCCCTGTCTGTTTTTGATTAGTGGTAGCATAAGGATACTCCATGAAGGAATCACAGGATATTTATAATTTGTTATGAAAAATGAATCAACTACTTTGGTAGTTTAATGTGAACTTGTCATTTTTGATCTAGCAAGGGTCCACTGTATGCTTATTTTACTTGGGCACTTTATATTTGTATCAGTCATTTAGTGACAGGGCAATGACTTTTGGGCCTGACATATTGAGTCATTATTTTTGACTCTACATTTGGACGACAACATAATATAATATTTGATTCATACTATTATATAGTTTTTCCTCTGGTTACATATATCTATTTATATTTTATAGTCCTATACTCCTCTATGGGTCCCCATATTATCATCATTTTTTGATCATTTCTCAGTGCTTTGGCCTGCATAATTTCTTAACATTATATAATTTGGTCATCATTGGATCAGTCAAGTGTCAGTTATAATTGAGGTCTTCTGTTTCCTATTTGTTGTCTAGTTTATGATTAGTGATAGTATATTTGGCTATCTTTATAAATCAACCAGGATTTTTTTCTCAGTGTTCCGTTCTTGAATATATTGGACGCAGGTGGTTTTTAGGATACCTTTTCCTGTTATGGTCCATTTCTATTTGCTCATACATCAACGTGGTTGTTTGTAAGCCATTATTGTTGGTGTAATGGATTTTTCCAGTTTTATTCGGGGGTTGTCCTCTGACAGAGAGGACCTCGAGGTCTTTGGACTGGGGTCATCCATAGGGAACACTGGGGGGTCTGATTTGGTTGATTCTGAATCCAACTGTGGATCGCTCTTTGGAGATTTAAACAAACATCTTAGATCTTTAAGATCCAATATTTGGCATAGTAAGCTATTTAAGGCCTACCAGATTGCGGGAATCACCCCAAGGGGTTTACGTGTTCGCACTGTTCCCCATGTTAACAATGCAGATGAGGAACTCAATTCCAATTGGAATAAAATACAGCAGGAAGTAACAATGGCTTTTGTTGTGGAACTACTCAATTCTCCAACTTATATGGTTCTGACTTCAATAAATTTCTGGTGGATTTGGCACGTTATGTCCTTACTAGTAATGTTTTTTATTACAAGGAACAATGCTTCTGGCAAACCAAAGGGACAGCGATGGGGGCATCTTTTGCCCCCATTTATGCTGATCTCTTTATGGCGTTTGTTGAGAAACACTTAATTTATGATGATAAGAGGAACACTTTTCTGGAGGGTATTGATATTTGGAGACGGTATCTTGATGATGTGTGGTTGGTGTGGAGAGGGGATGAAGGCTCATTACTGGATTTTGTGACGTATCTTAACAACAACGAATGGGGTCTGCATTTTACTATCAACTATGATAAGGAAACCATTACATTTCTGGATGTCCTAATCCAGAGGGCACCGGATCATACATTACTAACTGAGATATACAGGAAGTTTCCAGAATACAATACAATCTTGCATGCTTCCAGTTATCATCCACCCCACATTGCACGCAATATACCTAAGTCACAATTCATACGTGCGAAACGTATTTGTTCTGACGATAGCACCTATCTGAAACACAAATCAGATATTACCAATAGATTCAGATCACGTGGTTACAAAAGTGGCAATATTGCTATGGCCAGCAATAAGGTCAGCTCTTTGAATAGAAGTGACCTACTAACATACAAGACACGCATCAGTTCAACGGGTCAACCCCTTAGATTCACAACTACATTTGCACACAATTCAAATCGTCTCATCCATAGTGTGAGAAGACATTGGAATATTTTACAATGTGACATGGAGTTAAACAGTATCATTCCTGAAAGTTGCCTTTTTTCCTATAGAAAGGGGAAGAATTTAAATTCCTTCTTTAATCATTACAAACACGGAGACAACAAATCATCTGAATTGATACAAACAACATTGACAGGGGAACCTTTAGAGGGGTGTTTTCCATGTGGACATTGTAATAATTGTAAATACATACAAAAGTCCAAACAATTCTCCACGCGTAATTGTCCAAAAGTTTTTGATTTACAATTCTTTTCGAACTGTTCCAGTGATTGGATCATTTATTTAGCTTCCTGCAACTGCGGTGCTTTTTATGTTGGACAAACGTCCAGACCTCTCAGGATTAGAATCTCTGAGCACCAAAGTAATGTTAAACAAAAAAAGATATATAATGCTCTGTACAAACACACTACAGTACACCCAACAAGCAAATTTAATTTCATCATTATTGATATGATTTTTGGCAATAGGGCCAACAAATCCCAATGGCATTCTATACTTAATGCAAAAGAAAGAAATTGGATCATTAGACTGGGTGCCTTGTTCCCTCTGGGACTTAATAAACACTTATGAGAATTAACCAATGGGACTTTTGCTATTAGTATATATTCAGCCATTGTTTTTTGAAATGACTTTTTGTACACTGAAGAAGGCTGTGCTTTGCCAGCCGAAACCGGTTTGTAACATGCTGTGATTTTCATTTAATACAAAGTTTTATGTCACCGTATTGCTGGCTCTGAATTTTTTGTTTCTGATGGTCATGTTTTTTGAGCCGTGCAGTTGCTACCGTGCAGGAGGTTCTTTTTTGTGTTATAATTAAATTTCCTACCAAAATAATGTCGGGCGAAATCAAACCGACATTTAATAGTTCATTTGTTAAATCTAGCACAAAACCGACAACCTGTGACATCGTGGTCTGGGCCTAGGCAAGGAATACAATAAGAATAAAAGTCCTTATGAAGTATTTGCTTCCCACAAGAAATGCAATTGTTAACTTTTTCTGACATCGGACTGAGGCAAGAAAAGGTTCCCCAATGGGGTACTTAGCTTTATTGAAGACTTTGGTCTGAAATTCGATTTGAAAATCTTAGGAGTCGGCCGACCGGCACTTGCGAACTGCTTCTGCTTCGGGCACCGCGAGGCAAGAAAGACTGAAGAAAATGGCGTCGGATGCCTCTTATATACCCCTGGCACACTGATGTCAGGGAAGAAGCGATGGCAACCAATGCCGGACCAAGACTTTGGAACTCTGGCCGACTGCGGGACCGCCTGACAGCAGGATAACCCAAGAGTGATGACTGCAGCAGTGTAACATGATGAACATCTGTAGGGGGATTAAAAGACATCAATAAAACCATCATATACTACAGCAAACATGGAGGCACAGAGAGCCCTCAGTTTTTTAAATACAAACTCCCTGGACAGACTGTCAATATGCCAACCAGGCACACAAATATGTAGTTCTCACTAACATAGGAGAGTGGTGCATACCCCCTAGTGTAATGTCCTTTCTCGTAAGGTCAGTTCATAAAATGGTCTCCTCTGAAGTCAAAATAAAACCAGCAACCCCAACTAACCTTGAAATGTTCAGGGACTACTATAAGGCAAACTTTCTACTATTAAGTGATAATCTGCCAAAATTTCAAGCCCCGATTATCCCTGAGAACCCCGCTGCCACAGTGAACCATTCACAGAAATCCTATATAAGCATGAAAAAACAGGCTACTTTGGTGGAATCTCTACATCAACAGGCTGTACAATAGAAGGAAAAAAAACATGGCAAAAATGAGGAGGCATAGTTCCTATCAAGATAAATCCACTCTCATCAAATTAAACAAACACATCCGAGGACAAATAAAGGCTACCAAAGACAAACCTGAGGTAAATCTGGCTTCTCAGGTCAAGGACAACCACAAGGCATTCTTTAGCTATCTCCGCAACCTCAAAGACAATACACAAATGTGTGAAGAGCTCAGTGTTAATGCAGCCAGCTATGCTGAGCCAGAAGAGGTAGCAAACCTACTGTCAGACAAACTCAGCTCTAACTTTACCCCTTTCACCCCCTCAATCCTCCCTTAGGAAATATTATCAAATGCAAGTCCCCTACTATCACTAGGGAACAGGTTGTCAAAGCTCTCTCTAAGGCCCAGAGCACTGCATCAGGATACTTTTTAAACAGAATGAAACATGACCTATCAGGCCCTCTGGAATCACTGTTTAACCATATCCTCAAAACAGGTTTTGTGTCTCATGAATGGAGAATAGCAACAGTTATCCTTCTGCACAAAGGTGTGCCACCTACAGACCCTGGAAACTACAAACTCATAAATCTCACTAGTCTCATATGCAAAGCTGTAAAAAGAATTATCATGGAAGTGATCAACAGTGACACAGGAAACCTTCGGAAACTGGATCCAGCCCAGTCTGGTTTTGTCAAAGGCTCATCATGCCTACTCGAACTGATGAACTTTTTTGACAAGGCCACAAAAGTAATGGATGAGGGCAAAACAGTTCATATTGCCTGCTTTGACCTGGCCAAGGCATTTGACACAATACCCCACTCGGGCATTGTTTATAAACTCAAAAGGTTAGGTATAAACCCTTATGTCACCTGGTGGATAGTCTGCTGGTTCTACCCAGAAAGTTAGAATTTGGGAGTCCATCTCTATAAAGAGGCCAGTCACAAGCAGAGTCCCTCAGGGATTGGTCCTGAGACAACTGCTTTTTTGCCATTTACTTCTCTAAAGTCAAGACCAATGTCAGGGCCTGTAGCTGACCAGGTTTTTAGACAATTGCAAATTTGGAGCAGTCAGGAATCCCCTACTGACACTAATGTTCTCCAGGAAAGGCTGACACAAACAAAAAACTTGTGTCAGAGCCATGGTCTAAAGTTAAATGCCAAGAAATGCATAATAGTATTGTTCTGGAAGTCATCCACCCCTGGTAAACTATCATACTGACAACACACCCCTAAGAGTGGACTTAAAAGTCAGGGTCTTGAGGACACATGTAGACAGCAATCTAGTCTTTGATCATCATGTGTCTGAAGTAGTGAGGAAATGATTCTATGTTGTGCAACTTATAAACAAAGGTATAGCATCTAGGTCTGAGGTCACTGTCCACCATATTTAGGTTCATAGGTTCATAGCTTAGTACTAGGCTACCTGCTCTTGTAGGCCATTTTAAGCCTGACCAATCCTCCCATGTGATCCTCCCATGTGAGAATCAAACCCTGCATCTTGTATCTATAAGGTAAACACCTTAACCATTATGCCAACCTCCCACCTACTGAATGATAAATTTAGCATTCATCACACCTATCATAGAGTACAATGCCCCTTTTGGTATGTACCTAACAAGGTAAATATAACAACTGGAACATCCACAGAGGTTCCTCATTAAAAGACTAGAGGATATAAGTAATTTCCCCTATGCAGATCACCTCAAAGCCCTACTCCTTGTATTTTGTCTCCTACAGGCTGAGCGGAGATCTATGCCTGGCACACAAGGCATTGTTGGACCCCACCCTGACAGACCTCCTGCTTATCCACAAAACAAACCGCACCACAATTACCCATTCTAAAAACTTAAACCTTGCATATGATATAAACAGGACCTGCTGGATAGACAAGTATGTATTCTAGATATTACCCCTTCTCTGGAACAGGCCCACCATCCATGTAAAGCAGAATTCCTCCCTAACCAATTCAAGTGTAACTTGGACAATTGGATGGGGAACAGGAAATTTATCCCTCATTTGGCACCAATGTCTCTAATCAGGCAGCCTGTAAATGGTCTAAACATGAAAATGCACTCATTGCAAGAATACTTAACCCTGGAAGATGCTGACATTTGTGCAGTCACAGAAACCTGGTTCAAAGCTGTGGAGAGCACCCCAGCCATACCAGGTTACTCATTCTATCATATATTCAGACCCCAAACTGTGGGCAGCAAAGAAAAAGGAGGTGGAGTTGCAATATAAATAAAAGACGTACACACCTCCAGGTGGGTCAAACAGTATGACACACAGGAAACACTCCAGGGGCAGTTAACAATTGACAAGACCCCTATTCAAATCATAGCTAGTTATAGGCCCCCAAATTTGACTCAAGATGCCCACTCCACCTATCTGGACCTCTTTGAATCTATCAAGATTCACCTCTCTACCCTGATCCTGGGCAGTCTTGACTATCCAACCATAGATTGGAAGAACTTCTCATGGCAAGACACAAATGCCCAAATATTCCTTGTTTCATAAATGCAAATGCCTTGGACCAGTTGATCAACACCCCCACAAGAGGTGATAATATCTTGGACTTGGTATTAACCAACATGAGTAATCACTGCAGCATCCCTACAGTGTCATCATCCCTGGTAAGATCCGACCACAAAGTGGTCACTTTTGAAGTCACCATCTCCCTCGACACCCCCCCCCCCCCACAGCTAGGGTCAAACAAAAAAAGTCTCCAAAGCTGATTACAACCTCCTCAGGGAAGGTAAAGACAGCTTCAGAGCCTCCCCATAAGAATGGCACCTATGTCCAAACCTACACCATTATCATTATATGAGCATTTACATAGCTGCATGGAATCAGGAATACCTGACAGGGCAAAATCATCCTTCACAAGTAAACCTGTTTGGTGGACATCGGCAATAAATAAACTCTATAATAAAAGGAAAAAATTGCTGACCAGGACCAACAAGGAGCAGGTGCCTAATTGGAAGAAATCTATCCTTAGCCAGAACAAGCAAATAAGAGTACTAGTGAAGTCCTCCAAAGCAAACTTCGACTCCAAACTGGCCACATCTATTAAAGACAATTATAGGCTTCTTCACATATGTCCGCAGTCTCAAAGGGAGCAACCAAACCTGCTCAAAACTGGTGGTCAAGGACACCACATACACAAAAGCTGTAGATATAGACAACCTGCTGGCAGACAGGTTCAGTGAAAACTTCACACCTCTGTCCCCCTCATCAGTAAATCAGGACATCCCCAGCACCTGCCCCCCTCCCCTTATCTCTAGGGAACAAGTTATCACTGCCCACTCAAAGGCAAAAAATAAAGCCTCCATGGGACCCAATAACATCCCAAGCTACATCCTACATGAACTCAGGCAGAAACTTGCAGCACCATTAGGCACCCTTATTCAACCAAAGCCTGAGTACCGGCTTCATCCCAGCTGAGTGGAGGACAGCCACTATCATCCAGGTGCACAAAGTTGGAGCATCCACCGATCCAGGAAATGATAGGCCCATCAGTATAACTGGCCTGATCTGCAAAGCTATGGAGCGGATTATCAACAAGCACATTGGCAACCTCCAAACCCTTGATCCCACACAGTTTGGTTTCATCAATAAGAGGTCATGACTGTTAAATATGGTTGACTTCATTGAGACAGTCACCAAAGCCAATGACAAGGGGAAGATGGTGCACACCACCTATCTTGACCTGGCCAAAGCCTTCGATACTATTCCCCACTCCGGTATAATAGATAAACTCTCTCAACTAGGCATCAATCCATATGTTATCAGATGGGTAGCAAACTGGCTCACTGATAGAACCCACCTAGTCAAAATAGGAGAAGTCACCCCAAGCAGTAGACCCGTAACGAGCGGTGTTCCCCGAGGGATTGGTCTTGGGGCCTCTGTTGTTTGGGATATACTTTTCTGAGGTGCAGGCCAAAACCAGTGGGCTATGGCTGACCAGGTTTGCAGATGACTGTAAGCTGGATGCTGTCATCAATTCCCCTAGTGATGTGGACATCCTCCAAGAGGGTCTCACCCAAACCAATGACTGGTGCCAGAAACATGGCCTCAAATTGAATGCCAAAAAATGCATCATCATCCCCTTTGGGGAGAGTGATGTTTCCATAAATTATCACATTAATAACAAGATCCTAAGCATGCAAGCAATAATGAGGGACTTGAGCACCCAGGTTGATAGCAAACTGACTTTTCACCACCATATTGCCTACACTGTATGGAAAGCTTTCTACATGGCCCACCTCATTAGTAAATATATCAAATCGAGGGATAAAGTGGTCATAACATCCATGTGTACTTCCCTTATAAGACTCATTATCGAGTACAACACCCCTTTTGGCATGCATCTCACAAATAACATGCAGCAGCTGGAGAGACCACAGAGATTACTCACCAGGAGAATCCGGGGCCTCAAACATCTATCCTACACAGATAGGTTAAAGGCCCTGTCCCTCTACTCAGTCTCATACAGACTCTTCAGAGGTGACCTTTGTCTAGCATACAAAGCAATCTCAGACCCAGCCTTAATGGGACTGCTGCATATCTGCAAGTAAAGCTCCACTTGAGTAACCCACACGCATGACCTCAATCTGGTTTGTGACATCAATAGGATATGTTAGCGGGACAGATTTGCATCCCAGAGACTCCCCTTTTTATGGAATAGACTCCCTCTCCACATCAAGCACTTTTTAAGTGCAACATGGATAACTAGATGGGAAATAGAAAATACACCCCTGTGATTCCACCTGTGTCCCTGCTGGACAGGGACATCTGGTGCTGATTTGTTGGAACATGGGCTAAATTCTTGGCTAGGGTTGTAAGGGCCTCAGAGCCAATAGCATAGTAACTTCCCATTATCCTATGATCTCCTAGGCCCTAATTTGTTAGTATTTCATCTCCCAAGCCTCTGCTTATACTTATCAAGGGTACCAGAACTTGTCAGAGATTTGGGATGCATGGCTAGTTTTAAAAAGATCCTAGTGGTCGTTAGCCTAGTACACATCTATGAACCTATAAGGGCAGATTGGAAAATAAAATCATATCTTTAAGGCAGTCCCTTTAGGCCATTTCAGAATACAACAGATTATAAAATACTACCACCATGAATGAAATCAAGCTATTATAGGTTTTGCTGTGCTCAGTGACAACATGTAGGATCTAGATTTTGAGGTGAAGCATATTCATCAAATCAGGGTTTGACATGGCCTTATATGTCAGGCACAGGTCACAGAGATATTTTTCTAATGAGTGATGAGTACAGGGGGATGTGAATCCCTTCATCCGCTTCTATCCAAAGTCTCTTTATTATGAGTTCCATTATGATCCCTCTCCATGGCTTTGCAGATCATCCGTGGATTTAGTTCTTCAGCCAGTATGTTGGCAATGTGTAAAGAAGGGCCTTAGTTTTTACTTATAATGATCAAAGGTGTCTTACTTTCAAGGATTTTGCTCTATCTTGTAGTAGCTTCCTCCTTTTGTTATGGCTGGGGTCCACAAGACTGAAGACTCCTTTGGTACAAAGAGTCTTAGTTTTGTTTGGGATTGCCTGATCCATGCAGTCCTGTAGGTGCTGGTAGAAGGCGGTTTGAGTAATGTTTACCACTGGCTCAGGGGCCTTAAAGGAGACCACACTAGTTTTTAGAAGTGTGAAGTCGGCTTTCAAGATGTGTTTTTCTGTGGTCTTTTTTTTTTCAGGTGGGGGTCGGATGAGGACCTCCAGCGAGATTAGTTTATGATCTGATCTCACCAGTGAGCGTGTTGAACATTGTGATCCCATGTTTGTGATGATGAGATCAAGTATGTTTTCTCCTCTTGTGGGGATGGTGACTAGTTGTTCCATGGCATTTGAGTTTATGAACTCCAGGAACCTTTGGGCTTGAGTAGTGTTCCCAGTCTATATTAGGGTAGTTGAAGTCACCTAGTATGATGGTGTTTGATTTATCCCTCCATTGTTTTCAGGAAGGCCATGTGAGGTTCCTGAGTTTGAGAGGGTGGCCTGTAACATGCTACAAATTACAGAGCAGTCTTGCCTATGGTTAATTGCACCTGGATGGTCTCCGATGCATCGTTATGAATATGGACACCCCTTTCTTGGTGTTGTCCGGATTTTGGGGCCGAACGCGATGATATGAGGTGAAACCTGCTAGTGCTGGGGTGCTCTCAGCCTTGAACCAGGTTTCTGTCACAGCACAGACATCGATGTTCTCCATACTGAGAAGAGCCTCGAGCATCTTGAGATTGAGACTTCTGGCATTGAGCAGCATTACCCTTAGTTTTTACTTTTTGTGTTCTAGGGTGGTAGGTTTAGAATTTGAGCCTTGCCTAAAAAGGCACTATGGGGTGGCAAGAGCCTTTGCCATCCCGAAGCCTAGGGTAACAGGTGCAAGCCGCCCAGCAGCGGCTTGTGTCAGCATGTCATCCCAGGCAGACAGACATTGATCCTTTGAATGACACCAGAATTTAAGCCAATTATTAAAGCTGATCATCTTATCACTGTATTGTGGCATCATTCTAGGTGAAGGTAGGATACTGCTCAAGGTCAGGGTCATACCTGCCTGGGCTACATAATCAGAGAGCTCCTCAATGTCTCTTTTCATGTAGTCAGGAGGTCAGGTCGCGACACCAGCGTGACAATGACTGAGTCACTTGTACTTGCTGTTGAGAGACCTGAGTGCTTGTGTTATGTGGCGGATTCTAGCACAGGCAGCTGTGACCTTCTCCTTACTCAGTCTGGTGAGCGGACGCCAGTGTGTCTGACTATGGAGTCACCTATGACAAGTATGTTTGGTGTTGTATTTGGCCTTAAGGGCAGTGACTGCTTTGTACACTGATTTTGCTGTTTATGTGTTGTTTGTGTGGTGTATTGAGTTTGCAGTTGCTTGGGTGTCTGCTTTGGAGGCCTCTGCTGTTTGGGTAAATTTTTACTCAGAGCCTCCGAGTATGTCTTAGTGTGTTTATGTGTTTGATTCAGTGGTATGGTTGAGTTATGTGAGACTGAAACATTATGAAATATGTATGCATGTATGTATTTGTCTGTTACATCCAAGGCAACATCATATAAAATAAAAGTTTATTCAACATACCACCATACCAAAATATTAGCCCACTTGGTTTTTCATAAGTGTTCAATCCACAAATTCCTTCCAGTGCTGTCTTGAAAACAAAACTCTAAGGCTGCAGGCCACTCCAAGTCCCAGTGTCCATCTCTGTAAGCCATGTATTCTAACAGGATACTCTACAAAGGTTTCACTCCAAGCTTTCTGTTCTTCCTTTTGATGAACCTCTAAGTTCATAGGTTTATAGGTGTGTACTAGGCTAATGGCCGTGGGTCCTTTACAAGCCTAGCCATAAGATTACCCTGGCATACTGCCACCTGACCTTAGTTCCCAGTTCCTCTGTTGAGTAGAGCCACTGGAGTTATCCCGGGGGTGAATTTTCAGTTACCCATCCACTCATCAAGATTTCTCTTGAAGAGGGTCAGCGAGGTGCTCTGCTTGACATGTATGGGAAGTCTGTTCCATAGCATGGGCAGTCTGTGGGTTATGAACCTGTCCCTCCAGCATGTTCTGTTAATTGTGGTAATGAGGTTGAGGTCTCTGGAGCGTGTGGTGCAGAGGGATTGGGATTTCTTTAGATGTAGCATTTCTAACAGAGCTGGGTCAGAAATGGCTTTGTAAGTCAAGCAGAGATCGCCTCTAAGTAGGTGATATGATACAGTGACTAGTTGAAGTTTTTTGAGTCTGTTCATATAGGACAAGTGTTTAAGGCCTAGGATCCTCTTTGTGAGGTACTTTTGTGGCCTCTCCAGTTCTTGCAGGTGACTAGTGAGGTACATGCCAAATGGGGCATTGTACTCGATGACTGGCCTAATCAGGGAAGAGTAGAAGGAGACAATGACCTCTTTCTTCCTGGATGCAAAACCCTTAGTAATGAGATGTACCACAAAGAAGGACTTTCTGACCACAGTGGCAATGTGGAGATCAAAAGAGAGGTTGCTGTCAACCTATGTTCCCAGATCTCTTATAATGCCTTCTGTGTTCCGTGGACTACCATAGATCTGATAATTCATGGGAACTGGGTTCTTCCCCAAAGGGGATGACGACACATTTTTTGGCATTGAGCTTAAGGCCATGGTTCTGACACCAGTCATTGGTCACAGTGAGGCCATTCTGTACGATGTCAACATCACTTGGGGAGTTAATAATAGCTCCCAACTTGCAATCGTCTGCGAACTTTGTCAGCCAGAGTCCCTTTGTGTTTGCCTGGACTTCAGAGAAGTAGATACCAAACAGGAGAGGGGCCAGGACTGAACCCTGTGGGACTCCACTTGTGACTAATCGGCAGTCTGACTTGGAGTCAGCTACTTTCACACTGTGGGTTCTATCTGTGAGCCAGTTTGCAACTCACCTAGTGATATAGGGATTGATGCCAAGCTTAGTGAGTTTTTATATGATTCCTGAGTGGGGAATGGTATCAAAAGCCTTGGCCAGATCAAGGTAGGCTGTATGAACCACCTTGCCTTCATCCACAGCTCTGGTGACTGACTCAAAGAAGTCGACTAGGTTGAGCAGACATGATCTACCCTTCACAAAACCAAACTGTGTGAGATCCAGAGTTTGGAGATTATTAGGTCCATGATGATGCGTTCCATAGCTTTGCATATCAGACTCATCAGGTTAATGGGGCGATAGTTCCCAGGGTCTGTAGTCACTCCTCCTTTGTGGACAGAGATGACTGTAGCAGTGAGCCATTCAGCAGGGACAAAGCCTGAGCTGAGGCTGTGATTGATAGGGCACACAGGTGAAGTGCCAGTTCACTCTGTAGTTTACATAGAACAACAACCAGAGATATTGTCAGGTCCCATAGAAGCTGTATTCTTGGCCTTGGACAGTGCTGTTTTAACTAGTGCAGCAGCAATACTAGGTTCCTGGCAAGCTACTGGTATTGTGATTGGTCCTTTGGGGGGGGTAAAGTTGGCACTGAATCTGTCGGCAAGTATACTGGCACTATCTGTTGAGGTACCATTGTGCAGTAGCTCAGAGCAAACCTGGATATTGCCATGGAGATTCTTTACATAACTATAGATGGCCTTGTGGTTGTCTTTACTATTTGCTGCAATTCTGTTTTCACACCTAGCTTTACAGGATTTGATGAGGGATCTCAACTTTTTGTTAAGGCAGATAATGGAGTTATTCCAGTCTTAGGACTTCACCTTAGTCTGCATCAGTTTTCTCCTTCTGTTGTAGAGTTTGTTTATGGCAGGGGACCATCAGATTGGCTTCCTTTTTTTGGAGGAGAGTGTCTTGGTTCTGTTGGGATTGGTGAGATCCATGCATTTGTGTACGTGTTCATACAGTGCACTGGTGTATGATTCTGCGGTCAGGTAACTATTCTTCATTTGCATGTGTGCCATGAAGTTAGCCACCTCTGTTTTTAGGATCCCAATGTTAGCTTTGGAGCAGTTTTTCATGGTCATTACCTTTGCTCGGGGGTGGGAGGGATGTGGATTTCCAAAGTGATTAGTTTGTGGTCAGATCTAACCAGAGAGGAGCTGACTATTGGTGTAGAGCAACGGTTGCCCATGTTAGTAATGACCAGGTCAAGGATGTTGCTACCTCTACTGGGGGTAAGAACGAGCTGGTCCAGGGAATTGGAATTAATGAACTCCAGGAAATGTTGGGCAAGTGTATTGCTACAGGAGTAGTTTACCCAGTTAATGGAGAGGCAGTTGAAGTCACCTAGTAAGAGAGTGTTAGGTTGGACCCTAATATTATCCAGGGTGCTTAGGAATGTGGAGTGCGAATCTTGGGACATGGTTGGGGACCTATAGGAGGCTACGACCTGAATCACTGTCTTACCCAAAGTTAGCTGCACCTGAAGTATCTCTGATGCATTATGTTGGGCTACCAGTCTGGAGGTGTGCGCATCCTTTATCAATATGGAAACACCACCGCCTTTGAAGTTCTGGGGCCAAAAGGTGTGGAATGAGTTATAGTCTGGTAGTGCAGGGTTGCTTTCTACTACCTTGAACCAGGTCTCTTTTACAGCAGAAATGTCAATGTTCTCCATTTTAAGGAGTGCTTCAAGCAAGTGCATTTTGAGATTTAGACTTCTAGCGTTGAGCAACATGACCCTTAGACTGCATTTGTTTGTAGCTGTTATGGTGGTAATTTGGTCTTTGGAACACCGCCTAAAAAGGCACTATAAGGGTGGCAAGAGCCTTGGCCAGTATCCAGAAGCCCAGGGGTGAAAGCTGCGGGCTATCTCTGGCAAAGCATCGAGGTCTGTCAATCATGTCATCCCAGGCAGACTGATACTGGATCCCCTTAGAATGACACCAGAAACTTAGCCAATTGTTGAAATCAATCATTTTCTGCTTGTACTGTGGTATAATTCTGGGTGATGGTAGGATGCTACTCAGGGCTAGGGTCATACCCGCCTGGGCTACATAATCCAAGAGCTCCTCCATGTCTCTTTTCATGTAGTCCAGGGAGGTATGTCTCAGGTCATTCACACCCACATGTACAATGACAAAGTCATATTTGTACCTGTTGTTGAGCGACCTGAGTGCATGCGTTACGTGTCAGATCCTGGCACCTGACAGGCGGCTGACGGTTACTTTCTCCTTATTCAACCTTGTGAGTGGAACATCAGTGTGCCTCACTATCGAGTCACTTATGACTGGTGTGTTGGGCATGCTAGGTTGTGGCGGTAGAGTGCATTTCTGCCTTGGAAGTCTCTACTTCTTGGGTAGATTTTTATTGAGAGCCTCAGCAAAGGTGGGTGTGTGGTTTGTGTTTTTATGTGAAGGTAGTGCTGGTGTGTGTTCCAGAGGACTGTGTGTTCCATGTGGTGTGGTGCAAGTGTTGACTTTCTCCTCTTGACCAGCCATTCCGGTCTTGGCTAGAGAGCACGTGGCTTCCAATTTGGATATACAAGTGCATCTCTCGCAAGTCTGAGTGTTGGAAGGTAAAAGGAGAGGGTTGTCGGTGTACATGAGGCAGTTGCTACATTGCCTCAGGATACCCAAGTTCACCAGGTTAATAGGGGAAAGCATAGGGAACTGACCTTTAGACATGCCTGGAGAGGTGGGCATTGATAATAAGTACTAGATCGGTTTCCTTGTAGAATGTTTAGTGCTAGTAGCACTTGTGTGCTGCAATAATTGCTACAAGAAGTCTGGTAAAGTGCTAGACTAATAAGATAGCATAAGTGCAGGAGAGGAGAGAACTAGTAGATCTAAGGGAAAAACTGAAGAGCAGACTCTGGCACCGCTAAGAAGCTTACAAACAGTCCTGGATACAGAAGGCTTCCCTCTAACACAGAAAGGCTTGGGGGGCACAGAAGCTTACAAGCAGTTCTGGATCCAGCAAATCTGTATCTGGACTAGACTAGTTACAGGAAAGGGGGGAAACAAGTGCAAATGCGGGCTTTTAAATCAGAAAGTTACAAGATATGGAAAAACTTCCCAAACAGCCTATAAATACAATTTCTGGACCAGAAACCACTCCTTATGTGGTAGATAGGCTACTTAGTGCTTACCACTCCCACTGATAAGCTAGAAGGCTTCCCTCCAATACAGAAAGGCTTGGGGGGGCTCAGGAGCTTACAAGCAGTCCTGGATACAGCAAATGTGTATCTGGACTAGACTAGTTACAGGAAAGGGGGGAAACAAGCTTAGAATTTTTTTCGTTGTCGCCTCACAGCAAGGGGTTCTCCCGTTCGATTCTTGGCTGGAGCACCTTCTGTGTGGAGTTTGCATGTCCTCCCCACAGTCAAGTGGCATTCGAAAGACATGCGTGAATGGGCGTGCCTTCGCTGAAGGTTGGGTGTCGAGCTGGCACCTCTGCACCCTAAAAATCTACTGCCAATCATTAGCGGACCGAAGTTCCGCTGTGGGGACCCCTAAATGGGAAAAGCCGAAAAAAGAACAAGAAGAACATTAAAGTGGAAAAGGAGAAGGCTGGAACAGAAGATAATTCAAGGTTAAGAATCTAAGTGGGTTCACGTTCACAAATGTTCTCTCTCTATTAGGTAGAATGAACTAACGACACTAGACTAGGAGAAGTGTCCCAGATCAAATATACAGACGGTATGGGTGAGCAACAGGAAAGCCACCAAGTATAAAAACAAGACAACAATAGGGAGGGGGGGTAGGTGGGAAACTATTACAGCTACTAGCTGTAGCCACTAAATGAAAGTTTTAAACAGATAAAGGAGCAAGGAGACTCTAGAGAATGCTTTTAACTGCAAACAAATCAGTTATATGATACTTAACTAGAACACAGAAACCTAAAAAAAATGCACAGAAAAGCACTCACAAACTGAACATACAACTCTCAGTATGAAAAAGCAGTTTACAGTTAAGTAATTCAGTAAACATGCAATTAGAGTAATGGAACAGTATTTAGCTATGAAAAATACAGTTAAAATAGTATGAAACAGTACATAAATGTAGTGAAACAGTAAAAAAGCTTTATAACAGTGCAAAATGTAGCAGATAAACTGTACAGCACAATTATAGGCATTACAGAAGTGCAATTCAATGAAATAAGTGTAATAAATAACTTATCCTGCTCTTGGAATCTTAAGGAATTTCTGCTTAGTCTCAGTAATGAATCACCATCCACAGCCTGGTAAATACAAGCACAGCCTTTTGCAGCCACAGAATTTATATACCAGAAATGATG